>NC_056751.1:681337788-681462788 GCF_019279795.1 Protopterus annectens | reverse complement strand
GTGTTTTGTTGCTATGAAGGCTTTGTCGTAATTAAATCTGAAGTAAAGTTAAGACAGTTACGCTCTTGCTTAATAATACTGATTACTGAAAACCAGAGTGCATTTAGCTGAGGTGCTGTAAAATTGCTCCCTGTATAAAACTAAAAGGAGGCTTTGCACAGCTATTGTGATACTTCGTCTAGAGCATTATATAAGGGACGTAACGTAAGTTCGTACATTATGTGTAGAGCTGGTTATTACCGCTGGACGCCGTTTATGTCTAGGTGAACATAAAACCATTATATTTAGTCTAAATGCATTTCTCCATCCCAGACTTCTTTCCTTATACCAGCCCCTCACGTGAAGCAGGAATCATTTTACTGGACACAGCAGCTGCAACTCGGTCTGAAGAAAATGCATTTTCACTATATATTTTTTTTTGTAAGTTTCTTTCTGCAGTAACCTATGGTTTCACTCTTTTACTTTTTTAAAAACAGATATTCATTAACATTGCAAAAGAAAACGAAATTAGAGGTCATGGCCATATAACCCAAAGTATAAAACTATAAAATCCAGTGTTCCTACCTTTGACACAACCAGTCAGTCAATGTACCTGTCATTCAACGCCGGTTTAAAAAAGAAACACATTGCAGAGTGTGTCAATATGCTATTTTTCAGCTGTAAGTTATCCAGTACATTTCAGATATTTAGTGAGGTTAGGTAATGTCCTGACTTTTTGACGGACGCACCACAAACAGAATAATTGCTTACCGTTTTGCCCGGGTGAATAATTAAATCAGCCACCTATTCTGTGTTAATTTATGCCTGCATGCGTTTGCACGCCACCTTTTCGTTCATGTCTGTTTGTGGGGGTTCTCTTTAAACAAGATTGTTACCATGCCTGTCAGGACAAGCATAAATCTCCCACCCAAGTCAAGTTTCTGCTGTCACCTTGTTTGTATACTGGTTACATGATACAATGAAATTATTTGGGAATGTCTACCCAATGCCCTTACTCCAAAAAACAGTACGCAGACACTCTGCCTGTCTTTCTATCATCTATCTATATAAATACAGGCAGACACACGGGTATAGATAGATAGATAGACAGACAGACAGATAGATAAATAGACAGACAGACAGATAGATTCCGTCTGGTGTGATGTGGTTAACACATATAGGGCGTTGAAATCTAAAATAATATTCCTCATTGTTTGTGAAAATGCTAGACAATCGGTAGAGGAGGTGTAAAAAGCAATACATCCGGATATGGATTTTCCTCTGCTGCCAGTTCTGCTTCTGGCAGGTTGTTTTAGCAATGTGAGCCCTGTTTTAAGTACGAGGGGCGCTTTTCTCCTTTCACAGCGCCATAGCCCCTCCCACTGAGGAAGCCACAGAACGTTTCGGTACCTCCCCTCCTCTACAGCTCCAATGCCGGCAAACTTCTATGGAACTGTCCATGGTACTACTATCAAAGTATACTGGGGCCTGTCCAGGGTCCTGAACCAAAACAGTGCATTCATCTTGTCCCAAGTACTAAATTTAAAGGATTAGCCTTTTAAATCAGAGCCCGACGCGGCTTCATAGGTTTCATAAGGAACTTTTTTGATGTTTCTTCCGCCTTATCTGACGACCATCCCACGCAAGAAGGAGGGCTATTTGCTGGATTCACTGTCATTCAGCAGCACTCGACCTGATACTACTATGGCTCAATCCGAATGCACCTCGATCAGATGTAGACATTAGCTAGTACTTCCCTCTCTCGACATTCCCCTTTTTCTCTTCTTTTGTCTTTGTGCCATACAATTAATATTATTTTTATTTTTATTCCTGGTTGTTTTGATTTCTAAACTTTGCACTGAAAGCTTCTAAAAGTCAAGATTTAGCACTTCCCATTTCCACCATATTCCGCCTTACATTCTTGATGAGTATGCTGAGAACTTGGTAATTAAAGTGCAAACGTGTAACAAAATCTGTGGAAGAAAATGGAACTTAAAAAAGAAGAGTTCAAAAAATTAGCTGGGAATGCTCTAGGGCAACTGCACAGGTGAGTAATATTTTAATTTTGCGTCCAGCAAATTGATAAATTGTGGTATATTGCTGCATATCAATGGGCGGCTGCCTTTATTTTATATTTGAATGCTTAGGCATATTTGTCGCCTAAAATGATTTTACAAGTGAATTAAAATCACGTTAGCAGTGACGCTGGGCATTTCACCGTTTAATTTATTCATATGCAACAGGATTTCACAAGACAGTCAAACATTACAAGAAACGCATGTATTCAAACTAAGACGAGAAAGCATTTGCGACAGAAAATATCTGTTACGCTGATTTCAATAAACTATCACATATTCAGATGCGCGTTGTCAAACTCTCGTACTGTCTCCTAATTATTTATTGTTACTATTATTCTTTTTATAATTTATTTCGCATTTACCTAAACACACTGTGCTGAGGTGAGAGATACTGAAGCAACGCCATATTTTAATTAACTTCACAATTAGCGTTTCAAAACGTTAGGCCTACTCGGAGCCACCATTTTAAATGTCTAATATTATCGTTAAGGTTTGACGATTCCTAGTAACAACTTAACAATTTTCAATAGGGATGAAGTATCTTTAGAGCCGAATCCCAGCTCCATCTGGGGCATAAAAGTCTTTGATTGATTTTTGTCACTTCAGATTCAATTTACAAACCATTTTCTCTTTTCCCGACACGCACTTCCTTTCAATGACATCCTCTTTGCCTTTGGGATTTATGCCCAAACTAATAAATAATTTAAAGGGGTAAATTAACACGATTTTTCTTCCAGTTATTTTTATCTCGCCCTTATCCTGCTCTGAATCTTTATTAATCTAGGGAATTCTAAACAAAAGAGTATTTTAACCTGTTCCATCTTTCTTTGTTTTCTTCCATTTGATTATCTTTGCATCTACAGATTATCGTGCATCTAATGTGCTTACAGATTTAATTCTTTTCAGGGAGAGAAGTTACATAATGGACTGCAAAGCATCTTATGTTCTAATCATTTGTCGGAGTTTGGGATAATTTGATGAGAGAGAGTTCACAACTATAATCTGAACATCTAGCAAGTGTAGTTAAAATGTAGTAGATATTAGGCATCAGTTCTTCTGCAGACCTGGTCTTGTCTTCTATGACAATTTTAGACCGAGCTGAAGTTTTTATATATATTTTAACTGACTGTCCTTAAGCTTCGAGACACGAAAAGGCGCATTGATAATGATTGTTTAATCTGTTTAATGCGGTTGAACTTTATGTATTAATATAAAGGACACTGAAAATACAAACTGCTCCAAACTGGAATAATCATACCTAATCGGTTTACTGCTTGTTTTTCCTCCAGCCTCTTAATGAGATGTTTTCAACAGTGTCGTGTTTTATTTTAATTCAGAAGTGTTGCGAATGAATTACATTTCTCTTGAAGAATAGGAAGCGAGTTCAATCAGTATATGCAACTAACAAATTACAATTCTGTGGGGATTTTAATTCTTTCATTCTAAGAAAATAACCAACGATTTACGACTTAAATGTCTGTCAGTCTGAGACTGGGGAGGCAGGCACATTAGAACAGAAATACGGTAGCTACATTCATAAACAGGTGCTTAGGTTGAAAATACATAGTAATGCTTCATAGATCAGAAAATTGGATCTTCTTTCTTAAAAAATTGTGGGAGGTTAATGGAGGTAACACAGTATTTTTTTTTTATTTTGCAAATCTTATGAGTTCCGTGCCCTTTAAGAATTGACTCACAAGCTCACAAGGTGTTTTATTCTACCTGTAAAGTGATAGGCGATCCTTGTTTTATTCTAGGGGTTCAAAGCGATTTTATCTGGATTTAAAGAATAGATGTCTTGGCTATAACTCTGCACCCCCCCCCCCACCCCATCACGCCAAGGAACAGAGAGACAGAAAGTCTGGGGTGGGAGGGGTAAAAAGGCAACATGATGGAAAAGGTGGAAGGACTGAATTGCAGACTAATTCAAGAGAACTTGATGAGTAGCCCCAGCTTATATTTTATCGAGTCTTCTCGTCAATAATGCGTTATTAAGTCTTCAAAAGAAAATACTAAATTCACCCATCATTCAAATAGAATTATCTCTAAATTGACTCTGTTGGAAATGAAAACCAAATGGAATGCTTGAGAACCTGCTAACTGATTATGGTTAGGAGTGATTCCTTTTTAGAGATGCCCAATCTGTTACTAAATCATGATAATGTTCATGATAACATTCATCGCCAACCAACGCAAGCAAATTATGTTTACTTTTTTAGCAAAATTAAGACTTGTCCAATAATTATTTTATTTTTCTTTTGCTTTGTTTCTTTTCAAAATGAGACGGCTTTATTTTAGTACTATCAATTTGAAGTATTTAAGAGTGAAGTTACGAACAAATATTTTTGTTAAAGTATCACACACTGTCATCGAATTAGATATTTTAAATTGTCTGATTTCACACTTTCCTTTTGTTTAATACATTACTATTTTAAAATCGGTAAATTTAATATTTCTATTGTATGGCTTAGTCCTTAGCGTTATTTTTGGAAAGCGCACTCACCGGGTTTATTCCCTAACTCTGTCCTTGTCATATTCACGGGATTAACGAACTGACTTTCCAGGTGTATTCGTGTTTGTGTGAGATTCACATTTACTACTGGCATTCAATATGTGCTATCTGTGAAACAACATTATTTGGGCTGGTTACGGGAAAAATCACAAAATGAATATTGTCTTTGGCTAAGATGTCCGAGGTTAGGAAATGCCGTAGAAAACAGGTGATTAAATAAAGGTAGTAAAACCATACTTTCACAACAGTGCTTAAGACGTTCTGAGAATACACATTTTATTTATTTATGTATTTTGTTTGTAGACATAAATCAACACTTACAATTTCAGTACTGAACAAAGGCGCAGATAACCTACTTTGTTTATTTCTATTTCGAGTTAACATTGTTTGAACTAAAACGTTCTAATATTTTAGACAGGATTTTAAGAAAAAGAAAACAAATAAAAATAAAATGGTGTGACAGCAGCCGTTCCAAAATTTAAATGAGATATTTCTTAAACCAGGGGGCATTTATTTTCTTTGATGTTTTAGCAGTGCATCGAATTCACACGTATCTTACAAAATATGTTTATTTTCTTAAAACATTAAAAAATATATGAGGTGTTGTGTGCATGTTTTTTTTTTTATTACAGAGAAACAACTTACCAAAGGTAACATTTTCAGTTGGTCAGTATTATATATGTTCATTACATGGAAGGGTTAATTTTGGACACGAGAAGTGTATGTTTTGTTTTAACAACGTATGTTACCTGAGAGCTAATTTGCGTGATTCAAAATTAAAATACAACACAGATGTGAGGAAGGCTTATTATTTAATAATAAGTGGACCAGTGAATTCTGAAAAGTACTCATAAATGCAATGAGTTGCAGCGTTTGTATCCATGTAATAGTTGGCTTAAGTGACAACACACATGCACAATTCACAACGCTTTTTTACACATTTTTACGCCTACTGCTGATTTTTATGTTAAGGCTTTTGTTGCAAAATTACAGCCTTCAAGACAAAAAAAAAAAGATTTGTAAATTTATCAATATTTTTTCGTTTTCTGTTGGTTGACCATATAAATCACGATGTTTACAGCGCACTAGTCACAGCGCATACTTTTCAACTGTACAAAATTTCGCAGAATGTCCAGATTTCGGCCTCCTATTTTGGTCCGTTTTTCATAAGAGTGCGGTTTTTCTGGCAAATTAGTGATAAATCATAAAATATTGACGTTCGAAATAATGACAGACCTTTGAGCTCCAGACTTCATAACCTTCAGAAAATTCATACTAATGCAACACCTTATATTCTACCAACTTTCTAAGTTTGTAAGATTAATATTTAAAAATTGTCCCTGTTTTGGGGCCTTTGTCCCACTTTTATTTATGACTTTGTCCAGATTTGTTGCTCTAACTGGTTTAGAGGTATGGTGGTAAATCAGGTCATATAACCATACAAGATTGTTACCGACACATAAGGTTATATTATTCCAGATTCCTACACTTTTTTGTCATTTAGATAAAGGTAATTACTGCCTGGATTTGGGCAATGTCAGATTTTATCCTTTCCTTGCATACACGTGTCGACTTCTTTATTTTTATGGTTCTACCACGCTTGACAAATAATCAGAAGTGTGCCTTCCACTTAAACAGGTCTTCTAAGAATTAGGTTAGACTGTAGAAGAAGTTAACAATCGTCGTTAATAACGAACTGATTATGTCTCATCTAGAAATGCCATCTTAGCATACATTTCCACTGTCCGGATTTTCGCAGAAGGCCCAGATTTTTTGCATCATATTTTTCGTCTGTCCCTCATAAAATCTGTGGTTTTCTGTCAAAGCACCGAGCACAGAAGTCACGAAATAATGACATATATTTGAGTTTCCGACTTTTCCGTGAATGTATATTAAGATAAAACCTGTTATTCCAGCAACTTTCTATATTTGTAGGAGCGATATTTAAAACTGTCCCCATTTTGGGGCCTTTGTGCCCCCATTACTTTGTGCTTTTTCTAGGATTCTTGTACTGAGAACTACGAGGTATGCACTGTAGCTGTCAAGAAAATACTAAAAATAACATTTAACTTCTGCCTTAAAAAATATTTGTAATTCTGAAATATATTAGTATAAGAGTAAACTAAGATGAAATCATAGCCTGATTCTAGAATAGCCAATTATGCACTTGACCTTGGAATTATGTAAGGCAGCAGGTGAATATCTTTGATATTATTCATACAACACAGATTTATTCACTATACAGAAACCATGTCCTTTATCACTTGGCAAGAATAATTTAGTTCCATTTTTGTTAAGACAGGGGAATGCATACACTGATTCATGACTGAATTTAAACAGATTGCAGAATAATACGAACCTACTTTACAATCTAGGCTAGGCTTTGAACTAACGGAGTAAATCCTTGAAGTCCCACAACAATGTGATTGTACATCAGTTTAAATAATTTGTTAAGTGGCGAAAACTTTAACCAAAATATAAATCAGTGGAAGTCGAAGTCGTGTGTTTTTATTTCTGATTGAACTTTAACACAAAAAAATTGAGAAACCTGCTTACATGTCGCTAATATGCGCTTTAATGTACCATCAAGCACGATGCCTACGTTTATGAATATAATTAAAATATTGAGATTGTCATAGTAGAAAAGAGCCTAACAACAACAAATAAAGACTAGATTAAATAACATTTGAACATTATAAATAAAAAATCTATCTGCGATAGTATGATCCTGTCTAACCCCCCCGTCTCAATTTCCTTAAAACTGTATACAATATATACACAATGCTTGACATATTTTGTGTAAAATATAAACATGTCCGATAAAGATCTATAAACCTTTAAAATAGTATCCAAATATCAGCTTATTACAATACGGACAATAATTATCTAAACTTTTTTTTACATAAGCATTTCTATAAATCTTGACTATGTCAACATACATGCTCAATAAAATTATTAAATCCTAACTAATACAGGTGATGTGATGCCTGTTGGTAGATTTGTATTTCTTGAACTATCTATAAATAATTAACACAACTGTAAAATGTTACAGACATATAAACAGCAGTTTTCATTTTCAGATAGTTTCTCTTAAGCTTAGAATAAGGCTGAACTATTAATAAAATACAGTGCTTTACTGTTCCATTTCACAACTAACCTCCCTCCCCGAAAAAAGTCCGGCAAATAGAATGCCACAATGACAAAGGCGACTTTGTTGGCGTTATTTTTTCATGTAAAGAAATGGACTTTTATCAACAGAATATAATCACGTCATGATCACTCAGACCATCATTTTTATTCATAAAGAAAATTAAAATATTTAAAATGAAACCACGATTCCATACTGTGTTGGTATATCTTTTTCTGTTACAAAAACAGTTTTATCAATAACCTTAAAATAACAGCAAGTCGGTTCACTACGGGCACTATCACAGTTTATTGTTGTAAAAATAATGGCACAAACCCAAAGAAGCGTGAAAGGCTAACCAATATCTGACTCACAAAATATTAATTTTACGAAAATACAATTTCTTCAGCTTCCTGTCACTTCGCTGTATTACTGTTTCCCCCAAGAACCCGGGTCAAAAATTCATCTTAGACTGATAGCTACATTAATCAAACAGGTAGATGATGAATCGTGACAACAAATGTTCTGAATAGCAGCGCAATCGACACTTCCCCACTTATTTACATACAGGTGCATATGGGAATACACCCGCATTCCATAGTCATTACATTCAGATGATCCTTAGTTTAACTCCGGCAACCCCCCAGTTTGCAATGCAGGTATGAAGCTGTTTCTCGAATTTCGTATTTTGACGCACTCTTTTGTTTCACTGTTGTCATTTCAGAAACGAATTTAGGCATTTAGTGTCCATTTCCAAAGACTGCATATATCTGCAGCTAAAAACAATATGAGCAGAGTAATAAAATAATTTCAATTAGACAGTAATGTCTATAAAGAAAATCGCAGGTCACATGGTGCTTACAATATATAGAGGTACTGAACTATTCTGAAATAACTCACTTGAAGACCGACCTCCAAATCAAACTAATTCATAATCATGTCTTACAAGTGCTATAGTAGTCATAGCTGCCTACATTTAAGTTTAAATTGCAAATCTCATTAAGGGGAAAAATACAAAAGAGGCCAGTGCTTAGAGGTACTTGTGTGCCCTTTCAGTTTTTGTGTTATATTTTGTGATGTTTATTTGTACATCTGCACCATTAGCATCCAACATTTCTTCACTAGAATGATGAACCATTCCTTCTAACATAACTGCTGCCACCTCTTGGAGTGATAACAACTTGGATCATAGCAAAAATATTCCAGAAGATATTTTCCCCAGTAAAATTGCGAAACTAAGAATTCATTTATCACTGAATACATTGAGGTATTGGAGTGGCTTTTCCAAATGACATACTTACTAAAATCAAACCATCTAAGTATGGAAAGAAACAAAACTAGGTAAAAAAAATAAAATTCTTCTTGGATGATGGAGCAGGGCAAGAACTGGTACTGTGATGGAAAAATTTTATGTAGTGCATTAAAAGCTAAACACAATTTCACGACCTGTGGCTGAGCCATGAAATTATAAAGCTTAACACCATCTGTCAGTCATGAACATCATCCTAAAGCAGCATTTGACTATCTAACTTATAGTGTTGTTCTTGATATTTTAGTGGGTTATTCTAATGCATGGATGACTTTTTCAAAAAGAGAAGGATCCTATTGAATACTTGATTTGCAATCTTTCCCCCGGATAACGTCTGAGAGGCCTAAACCCATTATGAAATGCCAGAACAATGCAAACAAATCATACATTTTTTCCCCTGCCCAACAATGGGGCTACCAGAATTAATTTTCCTCAAAGTATAATTGGTGTTTAAAGCTGACATGATTACTGGGCATTCAGCTCAGCTCAGACTGGATTGCTGGATAGGCAGTTTTGCAGAGGTAATTATTACAGAGTGGTTCCTCATAACCAGCCTTCTATATTACATGTGTATTGGTGCTATATAAAAACATTCACTTCTTTCCCTTTTGCATCATTTCCATTCTGTTCTTTCATTTTGAGTATGACAAGGGTTGTTCAGTTCTTCAATAGGTTTAGATCACTTTAAATGGATTATTTCTCATCTTGACTATACTAGATAAGAGAGTTAACTAAAGTAAATATTTGAATATTTTACATCTTTTCTTTTCGGTTTATTATAATGGACTTACTAAGAAATTAATTTTAGTATTACATACATTTTTTCCACCACAGTACCAGTTCTTGTCCCTGCTCCATCTTCCCTCCTTTAATTAAGGACCTCATATATTCTTTTCATATACATGTGTAGTCTTCTGCCCAACTACTGGTTGCATAAAGCCATGGATAAGAACTAATTTCTAGATATTACTGTTTTTGAATAAGCAAATGTTGAGGAATCAATAGATTTCTTTCCATGGTATTGCCTCAGTAATTTGAAAGAAATGGTGGGCGTACAAAGTTTTTTTAATCTCTCAGCTTAGCACAAAAGATTAAAGCTATGAGATGTTAAAGAGCTCTGGTTTTCAGTCCAACGTTTCATTTTGCCAGCCTCCATTTGCCTGGTGTGTGACTCTGAGCAAGTCACTTAAACAGTATACCTGGGCCACCACTGAAAACGGCAACATATCTCCTGATGCCCATCAAAGATAGTATATACACATTTTTTCTATTTGCCCCCACCTATTGTCCATTTTTCACCACGCCTTCAACTAAATCTTCATATAAAATTTCTCAGTACATTATTGCAATGTCTGTTTAGAATAAGAACTATGCATGCAATGGCCTACTAGGCCATATATATTTTTCAACAAAGTCTTCATGGGCTTTCTTCAGAATAATATCCTTTTGTCCTAGGGTAAATATGTTATAAGGAATGAAGCAAACAATTTTGCAACTTAATTTGACATTATTTTATTATATACTAAAAACAAAGAGTAAAAAGGCCACACAGATAGCCAACTGGTTAAAAAACACAAAAAGAAAAATCTAGCAAAACTAGACTTCTAACTGTGTGATACCTTAAACCTCTTGCATCAGAGGCCTCATGGGATATATGCAGATCACCCTTTAAGGATATCAGGTGTTTCAGCTACATGGCAATTCTGAATGTCCATGACTTTCTCTTTTGCTTTCATTTTTAAGTCCTTAAAAGGTGATTTGCATATATTCCATGAAGCCTCTGATGCAAGAGGTTTAAGGTATCACACAGTTAGAAGTCTAGTTTTGCTAGATTTTTCTTTTTGTATTATTTTATTATATGGCAATATGACATAATATCTCTCTCATATCTGATTCACTTAAGTGACATATTAATAGTTGTTTTAAGTACCTGTCATTCACCTTTACTCAAGTGTGTTAGAAATCTTTTTTTGTTTAATTGTTTAAAGATGATGAGATTGTGCTCAAAGATTTTAGAGGGAAGTAGAGAGTAATAGCTTATTTCACTGTAATAGTATATGTCCACTATATTTAAAGAAGAACATTGAAAAAGGCCAAATGAGGATCGATAAACGTATGGTCCAGTACGATTAATATGCAAAAATAAAACTGTATTTGTTTTGCAAATTTGCTGAAAGAGGTTATCAATAAAATGTGGCGACTGAAACTTTTGATTGTTTTACAGAAAATGTAAATGATGTGTTTAAGACTAGAATGCTGTGTAATATCATCAACTAATAACAAAACAGATGCACAAACAGGAGTCTTACTATGATTGTATCATACCTAGTTGATAATTTGACCAGAAGAAATATGCATCTGGGGAATATTAACAAATTATAATCATTTTTAAAGTGGGTGACACACCATTATTAGCAAGAACTCTGAAAATTACAAGGCGTTATTTTACAGAAACAGTGTAGTATCCACACTGCAAAATAAGAGGAAAGGAATGTAACAGTGCGGTTTACATGGACAATGCAAATATAACTTATATGATGAATACGAGACTTTAAACAATTTTTATGCATCTCTAATACATTTCACATATTCTTCTAAATTGTTGTTTATGCTGCCCTATTCAGTAAATTTCCAGCATTTTATAGTGGAAAGACTGCAATATGTTTACAGAAAACAATATATGAACATATTTATGTCATTAAAACAATTGATTCATTCTCATAATGCACTATAGAGGCATTCAATTTTATGTAAACATTTTACAAAACCTATTTTGTCTGGGTTATGTTTCTACTGATATGAGAGATGGTAACATTGAACAATTTTTACATATCAGAAAAGACTCATAACACATACAGTTGAATGCCTGTGTTTTGCTTGTCTCATTTATATGATTAATTTTGGATACATTTTAAAAGTCAGAAGAAAAATTCCCTAACACTAACTAGCCACATGAGTTTCAGAACAACATTCCTCTTGGGGTAAAGACACCTGTTAGTAGTTGAAACCACATTGTGATTTACTTATTTATTTAATTAAAAAACTCCTATGCATTTTAACTCTTTTTTGGACTACATCTTTTTCCCCAAGTGGATTTTATTGAATTCGATATATTTGCTAACAGTATTTTTCATAGTTTATTTAAATTTTAGAAACAGATCCAGTTTTGATAACTAGATGAGACCCCACCATGTTAATAACCCTTTTGCAAGGGTAAATTGCAAGGGGAAATATGCAGATAGGGAAAACTATTATTATTATTATTATTATTATTATTATTATTATTATTATTATTATCATTATTACTATTATTATTATTACTGTTATTATTATTATTACTATTATTATTATTACTGTTATTATTACTATTATTATTATTATTACTATTATTACTATTATTATTATTATCATTATGACTATTATTACTATTATTATTATTATTATCATTATTACTATTATTATTATTATTATTATTATTATTATTAATATTATCATTATCATTATTATTATTGTTAGGTAAAAAGAGCAATGCACTCAACCTCTTCATATGGAAGGCTCAGTAGTAGTCGAAGGACATTAAATGATTAGTAATCAATGTCGTATGTTTGTGATATGAAAGGTTTCTTAAATTTGATTGAATATTTTCATACAATGCACTTTGCCATTTCTTTAATGATTTGATTAGAATAATGTGGGTTTCTAATATGTCATCTTTCTCATTTTTTGCTGGCATTTGAAATTTAAGTCAGATATTTTTATAACTCATCCTACTGTATAACTATTATTATTATTATTATTATTATTATTATTATTATTATTATTATTATTATTATTATTATTATTATCACTGTTATCATCATCATTATTGTATACACTTAAGATGCTAACATTGTTACTTGTATTGTTAGGCACATGAGGATGTCTTCTGGCTTTGTTCTTTTTCCTACTAATTTAGTGTTCATTTCTCAGTGCAACACCACATTAAATTTCATGTCTAGAGTAGCATAGTTTAATATTCCCTTGTTTTGCAAGAGATAAGAATGGAAGGCGTGCAAAGGAAAAAAATGAGCATAGATGCTCTCCATTAAGGCATAATAGTTATCTGAGTACCCAACATCAGTGTTTACTGCTGGCTGTTTGTAGGATGCAAAACTGATAATAGCCCTTACAGGACTCTATGTTTGGAAGAGTGTCATAAAGCTAACATTAATTCACTAGTTGAAACAACAGAAGCTATAGCCAAGTAGTCATATATCTCAGGTTGTAGCTTAGCATTAAGTGAGCAACCCCAGAAATTACCGCTGTTTTGGCTAGCATGGTTTAGAGTGAGATACACATTAGAACAGGTTTAGAAATGTCTCAGTATAAAGGACTAGTCCGGCCTAGTGCTGCTTAGCAGAGTTCATTATGTACTCCTAAACTGGACTTCAGGAAATCATATTATTTATATTTTATTGGAGTTTATTGTTCATCAATGCGGGATCTAGATCATGGAGCTTTTTCATCCACAACTTGGGACAAAAACAGAACAGTATTTACACAAAAAAAAAAATGCAATAAAATTTACTTAGATAGAATAAATTATTCCAGACAAGTGTTAGTCATTGTTCAAGTGTGTTATACTAATGATTCACACAGAACACATAATAAATACCACTATAACACTAAGGTAAGTACGTTATTCACAGTTAACCATAGCTGGTACTGAGTAAGCATCCCAGATCTTCATTAAAATGAGACTAGATGAGATTGGTATCAAACTATACATTCCACGTACATTGTTACGCCCAAATGCGCTAACAATACAATTGGAAGGTCTGGTAAGCCATGTTGCCTTTTTGTTTGTTCTTTGCAGTTTGTTTTTTATTTAATGATATGCATTTTATGTCCTTAGAAAAATGTCATTTAATACCTTTTGGCAAATAACACACAATGGAAAACGGAGAAAAACCAAACTAGTAAAACACTGTGTTCCCCATTGTACAGTGCCCAATTAAGGCAGTCCCACAAACGTTGATGTAAAATGGTAAATAGTGTCAAGCAGACTCTTCAGTCCAAAAAGAAACAAGCACCAAGTTTATTAACAAAAAGCAGTGATTCCATTTGGTGCTTGTTTCTTTTTGGACTGAAGAGTCTGCTTGACACTATTTGCCATTTTACATCAACATTTGGGACTGCCTCAATTGGGCTCTGTACAACAGGGAACACAGTGTTTTACCTTTTGGCAAATGTTGTATGGGGTTACCTCTAATGCTTGCATAACTTTATTTATTTATGATGTCTTTGGGAAAATATTCCAGTTTTCAGGAGTTGTGTTATTATAATCTGTTTCATATATCAGACATCCAAAAGGAGATTTCTTTAGCAATAGTGCACATTGGCTTTGACAATGAAGAAACTAACAGAAGGAGATGACTAAAGGACAACATAAGTTTAGATGCAGCAAACTGTATGAAAGAAATGCAAGTAGTATTGTGGATTGAGCAGTAGTGGCCAGTCAGAGTATGGCCTTTAGAGAAAGACAACTGTGCTGTCTATGTTCTCAGGCCAGTAGCTTACAACTCACCTGTTCTTTGAGATGAGACCCACAACTGCAAATGTTTCTCAACCTTGGAATGACAATGTTTATATTAGCTAATGCTCTCCTTGTTTCAAAGGTGAGCAAGTCAATTCTTTATGAAAGCTCTTAAGATGTTTCAAACATCTGTTCATTTTTTTCCATGATATTTAAAGGTAAGGGTGGGCTCAATTTGGAGTCCAAGGTATTTGTGTGCTTGTACCTGATTGTAGCATTTAATGAATTGTGAATCTGCAAGTTTTCTTCAACTTTGATGATATATAAAATACTATGACTGTGTTTTACCTGAGGAAATTAAAAGTTTATTATTATGGACCCACCTATGAAGCCTGTAAGTCTTTTCACAGTTCTTTTCATATACAAATACCCAATTTATCTGACTTTAGGATAAGGAAATTACATTTGCAGAGACAGCATTGCAGATGTTGGGTAGTTCTATTGCAGTATCATTATTAAACAGAAAGAATAACATCAGAATAACACCTGTACTGTTCATACCTTATCCTTTCCATATTGTAATTCTCTGATCACTTAACTCCTCCTTTGTTAAAGCATATTCTTTTGACTTTAGATAGTAGATCATATTAGTAAATTCAAATGTCCTCATGTCAATGAATATTGCTGCTATTAAAAACTCATTTTCTGAATTATCATAGGTTGTATGCATAATACAGAACATAGAAAACAGGCTACTAACACCTTTCTCAATGTCATGCTGAAGATTTTGAAGTTGAGTATATTTATTAATGTGTTTCATCAAGCCATTATATGATATTATTTGAAATAGTTTTGCAAGTGACTTCAGGTTTGCTACAGACTAGTGCACCTGTGGAAAAGACAGCACAGCAACATTCAGGAGGGGTTCTATCAAGGTGCTAAGAAAGTATGGTATTTTTCTACTTGCGAGAGACAAATTAGACATGTCTGTGTGTCACTGATTTGGAAATGATGGGTCAGTCACTGTATGATACCTTAAATCTCCTATAATGGAGCACCATGTAATACATGCACATGTCCCTTTAAAAAGATCAAGTGTTTCAGCTACATGGCTTCTGAATGACCATGCCTTTTTTTACTTTTTAGAGCTATATGCAGGCCAATAAAGTCAAACCCCACTATCTGTGGACATGCATACTTCAGCCTTTCTAATGACCTTATCAGTACCGCATAAGTAAATAGGTTTGTTATAACACAGGGTCTTTAAACCCAGCATATACCCATCAAGATTAAGGTACCTGCAAAATATCCTGACTAACATGCAAACCAAAGGGCAAAAAGGTCACGCAAACAAACCGTTCAATAAAGACTGCAAGAAAAACTCTGCCAAGCTAGAGTTTTCATTGTGTAATAGCTTACACTTCCTGTAATGCAAGCTCATGGGATATATACAAATGGCCCTAAAGGACATCAAGTGTTTTAGATATATGGCTTCTGAATTTCTATGATTTTGTTTTTACCTTTTAAGTCATTATGGTTACATTCAGGCCAGTAAAGCCAAACCCCACTAATTGTGGACATGCATGTTTCATCCTTTTTACTGATGTTCATTAGCAAAACAGGCACCTTGTTTTTTACGGGTATCAGCTGGGTTTGTAGACCCAGTGTTTCTGAAGTATAGCCAGACTATCCATTTATGTTGTACTTTACAGTATAGTCTATTTTCCTGAGTTCCTGTAAACCACAGATTGTATACCCAAATAGTACCATCAAGTCCTCAGATGCTACTATGGTACTGAGGTGCACATCAGAGGGAAGGTCTACTACTCCAAGTGCTAGGTGGTTTGTAATTCCCTCAGGTACTATATATCCACTGTGTCAATGTGTTGATTTGGTAGTTTCCATGATTTACACATATGACACACATCTGACTTATACCTATGGTTTGGGATGGTTTGGGCAGGTAGACTTCCCACAAGATCATCTATCTGGTAGATGCACACATAGTCAGGTCTCACAGGTCAGTATACAAGCATACCATGCAAGCAAAGAGCAGGTCACATATAATATGTGTTGCAAGCATTGCGAGAAATACTTTGGAGCAACTGATTATGACTCCTGTCTGCAGTGTTAAGGCCATGGTAGACATGGTGTATAACAGTACCCTTGCAAAAACATGCAGTGTCATTGACCATGTGTTTGTAGATCTGAAAGGACTCTATTTACATACCAGATGGGAATTGCAATATGCAGTAGACACAATCTTGGTGTTGTGTGACATGTTTGGTGGTATGACTGTGGAAACAGCAACAGCAGCAGGGACACTTCCCAGCAGCACCAAATATGACAGTAGGAGCACCCCTGGAAGAGGAGGCAATAGTGTCCATGGGTAAAGAAGCAGCGGCTAGACCACACATGAGTTGAAGGTGTGTGCAATGTATTAATAGCACAAATCTTACAGCCAGTGGTATTGCACAGGACCACCATGGAGAAAACAAAAACACAGTTTCATTAATTTTTTATTTTTATTATATTCTCTGCTATGGTCATGTGAAGTACCTTTAGCTGGTGAACTTTTGTTATTAATGAGCTTTAACACTGAACAGCCTCATGCAAAGTCAGATGCAATACATTGCAATACTGGTGAAACATGTGGCATGTATGTCACAACTATGGGCCATGACAAGAATGGCAAAGATTAAAATGCTGCATGCATTATTACAGCCAGGCTACTCAAGGCAGTGCATGGACTGGATATGTTTATTATGCACTGGGCACAAACATACCAATGCAGGTTAGGAGGTGGGCAAGGCACGGTCATCATCTTATGCACAGTGACAGCTGATGGTAGCACTATCACATGAGGGTTATGAGAGTTCAATGCAGTGGGTTCTTACTATGATAACAAACTTGGGGAGTCAAAGATGGTATCCACAGGTAGTAAAGTTGAGCTTAATGTAATGAAAATTGGCAATATCTACTGTGACAGCCTATGATCTTAGGAAGTACAAGAAAAAAACTTCTTCCTGATATCACTACTTGTGCATGGGAGGTTTAGAACTATAGGACTGTATACAGGCACTTTGAAATGGTGTCTTATATTAAGATGCTATACAGCTTTGTCATCTTTGACTTGAACAAAGACCATGGACAGGGAAGGAGCTGCATGTGTCCATAAGGGATAAGGAAGGTGTTGAACTGTGAAAGCATTTGAGATCATCCTGGTGACATGTCCCAGGTGTTGAGCCTGAAGACCACTGGTGCCCATGGCTGTGAGAACTTTGGAAGGCTATGTGTCCAGAGCTGATGGTGAAGCTGTTTCAGCAGTGGTCTGTGTGGTGAGTGTAGGTATGGTATGTGTGTGGCCACCTTGCATTTGGACCCTCTCATGACTATGCACTGGATGGTTCATAGACGCAGACTGGGAAGGTGGTTGCCAAGTGTCTCAACAAAGCAACCATGGATACCACAAGAGAAATGAGTTTCATTGTCTTCTCCTAGTCACTATACTCCATATCACTGTGCCTGTACTGCATATTGTCTCTTCTCCCAGTCACTATACTCCATATCACTGTGCCTGTACTGCATATTGTCTCTTCTCCTAGTCACTATACTCCATATCACTGTGCCTGTACTGCATATTTTCTCTTCTCCCAGTCACTATACTCCATATCACTGTGCATGTACTGCATATTTTCTCTTCTCCCAGTCACTATACTCCATATCACTGTTCATGTACTGCACATTGTCTCTACTCCAAGTCACTATACTCCATATCACTGAGCCTGTAATGCACATTGTCTCTTCTTCCAGTCACTATACTCTGTGTCACTGTACATGTACTCCATATTGTCTCTTCTCCCAGTCACCATACTCCATATCACTGTGCATGTGCTGCATATTGTCACTCAAGCCATGGATCACATGCACACTCACAACCACCATAATGCTACTGGTGGCAACTGTCTGTGCCTGGATCACTGACATGCATATCTGTCAATTCACATTGAGTATTGTGTCTGAACCAGGTATTTATTTGAAGTCATGGCATTACTATGCCTCCCCACTCACTTATCACCTATGGTTGGTATGTGTGACTGGCCGGGGACTCATAAGGAGCCTGGGTGGGTCTCACAATCACTGGAGGGCTACAATCTGATGTTAATGTTTTGTGAGCAGTCTATATTTTCCCCTTTTCAGGTACATATTGTTATCATCATTAGTCAAAGAAGACCTGCTGAGATCAGGTACATGCTGTGTCGTTGTACTAGTCCCTCTACCAGCAGAACCTACAAAGTGTGAATGCATAATGCCTTTATATATATATATATGGGTTACCTTCATTTGGTCGACAGTTCATTTCACTGACAGTGAAATCATCAGGACCAAATCACTGAAACTTCATTTCACTGACAACTCATTTCACTGGCACTCATTTCATCAACAGTTGTATATGGCTTATTTCCCACTGTAGAGCAATCCTGCAGTTAGAATATATAGTAAGGGGGTGTGTGGGGAGGCGAAGCCTCCCACATATAATAAACGTTATACACTATATAGATGTATACTGACAAGTGCAATAAATAACTGTTTGCAGAAAACAATATAGATCTAAACTTTGTGGGGGGGCCTAAACACCCCCTTACTATATATTCTAACTCCATGATCACTCTACAGTGGGGAACAAGTTATATATGACTGTCGAGGAAATGAGCTGTCAGTGAAATGAAGTTTCACTCATTTGGTATCAGTCAAATGATTGTCAGTGAAATGAACTGTC
Organism: Protopterus annectens; assembly: GCF_019279795.1. Classification (NCBI taxonomy): domain Eukaryota; kingdom Metazoa; phylum Chordata; order Ceratodontiformes; family Protopteridae; genus Protopterus; species Protopterus annectens. The sequence continues at coordinate 681,443,488 of NC_056751.1, read as the reverse complement.
GACCAAATTAAGTAACCCATATATATATATATATATATATATATATATATATATATATATATATATATATATATATATATATATATATATATATATATATATATATATATATATATATATATATATATATATTTATAAGGGTCCACTTTGTAATTTCGAAATACTGAAATCCCAACTTTCAGTATTCTGAAACCACAAAGCCAAAAACCCTACCAAAACTCACAAACTCAAAAACACACAACCGCGAAATTCAAAATCCCGCACTCACTCTACACATGCAGCACACATATAAACATACACAAACCCTCCCCCCCACGATCAAACAAACTAATCTAAACTACATATAAGCAGGGCGGCAAGCCCCCCTGCACCCCCCATTTGGGGGGGCTGTGCCCCCCACCCCCCCCTACTTATATATTCTAACTCCGAGATTGCACAAACAGTAACTCAAATGAAAGTCACACACACACACACACATCTTACAGTCTCTTAAACACACACAGCAGTCACAACACACACTTAAACACACTAAACCCCTAACCAACATACTAACACACACAAACTTACCAAAATAAAACCTAAACATCCACATTCCATACCACAGGAAGCCGAAATTCGAAATATTGGTACTTAGGTATTTTGAATTTCGTGCTTCTGCCGGTTTCAGAAATGTAAGTGTTTGACTTTGTAAGTTCGAATACTGAAATTCGAGATTTCAGTATTTTGAAATTATAAAGTGGACCCATATACACACACACACACACACACACACACACACACATATATATATATATATATATATATATATATATATATATATATATATATAGATAGATAGTGGGCTTCTAAAAACAAAGGTGGCTAACTTCACAACACCCATGCAAATGGAAAATAATGCATGGAATGGGCCATACCAAACAGAACCAAACAAGACCGTCTCCTCCAAAAAAGGAAGCCAATCTGGTGATCCCCCATCATAGACAAACTATACAACAGAAGGAAAAAACTGTTGCAGAAAAGGGTGAAATCCCAAGACTGGAAAAACTCCTTTGTTAGCTAAGCAAAAAACTGAGATCCCTCATCAAATCCTCTAAAGCTAGCTATGAAAACAAAACAAAAAACTGAGATCCATCATCAAATCCTCTAAAGCTAGCTATGAAAAAAAAAAAAAAAAAAGAGATCCATCATCAAATCCTCTAAAGCTAGCTATGAAAACAAAACAAAAAACTGAGATCCATCATCAAATCCTCTAAAGCTAGCTATGAAAACAAAACAAAAAACTGAGATCCATCATCAAATCCTCTAAAGCTAGCTATGAAAACAAAACTGCTGCAGATTCTAAAGACAACCACAAGGCATTCTATAATTTTGTCAAGAATTTACATGGCAATACTCAGATCTGCTCTGAGTTACAACACAATGGCAATAGATATACAGAACCAACTGATATTGCCAACATATTGGCTGACAGGTTCAGTGCAAACTTTACTCCCTTTACACCCCCTAAAGGGCTTATCACAATACCTGAGGAATGCCAAGTCCCTATTATCACGGCAACACAGGTAAAAAAAATGCACTGTCCAAAGCCAAGAATACAGCTTCCATGGGACCTGATCATATCCCTGGCTGTGTTCTACATGAATTTCAAAGTGAACTGGCACTACACCTCAGTACCTTGTTCAATCACAGCCTCATTTCAGGATTTGTTCCTACCGAATGGTGCACTGCTACGGTCATCCCACTCCACAAGGGGGAACGACTACAGACCCTGGGAACTACCGTCCCATTAGCCTGATGAGTCTGATATGTAAGACTATGGAGTGCATCATCATGGACCTTATAAATAAGGGCATAGGGAATCTCCAAACTCTGGACCCCACGCAGTATGGGTTTGTGAAAGGTACATCATGCCTGATCAACCTGATAGACTTCTTTGAGTCTCTCACCAGTGGTGTGGATGAGGGCAAGGTAGTTCACACAGCCTACCAAGATCTTGCCAAGGCCTTCGACACCATCCCTTACTCAGGAATCATAGATAGACTCATTAAACTAGGCATAAACCCCTATGTAATAAGATGGGTTCCCAACTGGCTGACTGATAGAACTCACACTTTGAAAGTAGCGGACTTCAAATCTGACTACTGATCAGTTACAAGTGGTGTCCCACAGGGATCAGTCCTAGGTCCTCTCCTGTTTGGCATCTACTTCTCTGAAGTTCAAGCAAACACAAAGGGACTCTGGATGACCAAGTTCGCAGATGATTGCAAACTGGAAGCCATTATTAATTCTCCAACTGATGTAGACATTCTGCAAAAAGGCCTCACTGACACCAATGACTGGTGCCAGAACCATGGCCTTAAGCTCAATGCCAAAAAGTGCATTGTCATTCCCTTTGGGAAAAATTCGGTGCCCATGAACTACCACATAGGTGGTAGTCCACTAAACACCGAAGGTGTGATAAGAAACCTGGGGACATAGGTTGACAGCAACCTCTCCTTTAATAACCACATTGCCACTGTAGTCAGAAAGACCTTCTATGTGGCACATCTCATTACAAAAGGTTTTTCATCCAGGGAGAAAGAGGTCATAATCCCTCTCTACTCATCCCTCATTAGACTTATTATAGAATACAATGCCTGCCCCATTTGGTATGTACCTCATTAGACACCTACAACAACTGGAAAGGCCGCAAAAATACCTCACTAAGAGGATCTTAGGCCTTAGACACATGCCCTATACGGACAGACTCAAAAAACTCCAGCTATACTCCTGTCTCTTATCACCTACTTAGAGGCTATTTCTGCTTGACCTACAAAGCCATGTCTGATCCAAAGCTGCTAGATATGCAAATAAATCCAAATCCCTCCATGCCACACACTCCAGGGACTTTAACCTCATTGCCACAATAAATAGAACATGCTGGAGGGACAGGTTCCTAACCCAGAGACTTCCCATACTCTGGAACAAACTTCCCATTCACGTCAAGCAGAGCACTTCACTGGCCCTCTCTAAGAGAAGTCTTGATGAGTAGGTGGGCAATAGAAAGTTCACCCCGGGGATCACTTTAGTGGCTTTGCTTGACAGAGGCACTGGGAAACAACTTTGGGTGGCATGATGCCAGGGAATCTTCTTGGGCTAGGCTTATATAGGCTCCAGGGCCATTAGCCTAGTGCATACCTATGAACCTATATATGTGTATATATATATATATATATATATATATATATATATAGATAGATAGATAGATAGATATGTGTGTGTGTGTGTGTGTGTGTGTGTGTGTGTGTGTGTGTGTAGCATGTATATGTGTAGCATATGGAGACATACATACCTACCTTGACAGGTGAATTGCTGCAGTTGTAGTCTGGAAGTATATGGAAGGACAAATATGAAAAAGGTCCTTGCTGAATCATTTTTGTTGCAACTTGCAACTGCAATTCACTGTACCATACAGATATACTGGTTAATACTAAGCTGGCGCATCACCTATTGATACACAGCTAGACAGCTAGTCACTGCCACCCCATTTCTCACATCTGGGCCTCCCCTGGGTATGAAGATCCTCTACTCTTCCCCTGACTGGGTGAATAGGAAAACCCTTAATCTCTGCCAACTATTTTTGTGTATGTGGTTCATCCTCTGTGGTGGTCATGGCCTTGGCAATGCCTTGCGCCTTGTCTTTTGCACATAGTATCATATTGTTTACCTTTTGTCATTCCCATTTCAGAGTACAATTATAGTAACCCACAGAATTTACATCCTGCACTACTCCTTGCCATACCTGGTTGTTATACATCATGTCTGCAGCACATTCATCTAGGATGCATATCATGCATGTGAGGGGCTTGCAGTAACACCTCCGTCACCCAGCTGTTGAACTTCTCCAGCCAATGCCTTTCTTTGGGGCCCATGATAAGCCCTGTATGATAATGGGTTACACATGCCACTGAATGAGTGCATCAGGCAGTTTGTGATAGTCATCCACCTTTAGCCACTTCCCTTCCTCTTATTCTGCAGAAAGATATCCAGTCCCTGTGCTGCTGTGTACAACATCCCCCATGTTCACTCTGCTGCAATGGTCCTGACTTCTGTACACCCTTGCTGCATCTGTCTGTTTACTCCATATAATTTGTACACTCTGGTCTCTATTTCCTCTTACAGTGTATTGTGATGCCTACCTTTATATAAAGGTGTCTTCATGTCCCTTTTGTGCTGACCTTCCCTAGTTGCATGGTGTCCTCTGTTTGCATCACCACAGCTGGATACGACAATGCCATGTCATTGTGCTGTGTTTCCACTCACCCATACCTTTGGTTTCTGGAATTTTTTTTTAAGAATCAGGAACAAAGACAAAAGCAATGGGGGCAAAGGCCCCTACTCAAGAACAGTTGCAAAATATCACTTTGATTCACTTAACAAGTTAATAGAATAATTGCATTTTATGAACAATAAGAAGTATAGCTGTGATCCTCAGTCTTATCAGAAAATTGCAAAATTTATGAGACACAAGGGAGAAATATGAGGCAAAATCAGAGGAGTGTTTACACAATGAGGGACAAATAAGGAGTATGCACATTACCACAGATGTTGGATACACTGCAGAGATACATTATCATGTAGGGTAGCTGCCTTCAATGTTTATATATCCACTTCCAGAGAGCTAGTATGAGCAGTCTTGTATTCCAGGGATTTTTCTCTGTAAGCATTCTTATGACAAATGGCACCAACACTTTATAGCACATGACTAGGGGTCTCAGACCATGACAGTTATGCTAAGGCATTTTATTATTTTTGTCTCTCAGTTGCATCTGGAATGCAATGCGCTGCTCAGCCTCACTGTGCATATCTCTAGGGAAGTGGATGTAACCAGTATGTGCCTGCACATTGTCTGTGATGATCACCAGCACTGTGACAGTGATTTGTGCCGGTTTATTCGCACCCTATTGATGCACAATGTTGCACATCACAAGGTGTGTGAATGTGCATCTGGGTTCATGAGGCAACAATGTTCCTCCCTGTGCGAGCCTAAGTAGTGATCATGGCTTACTCCAGTGCTGTGAACTGCAGCGTTCTTGTATGAAGTGCAAGGAAGAGCAAGTTGTTCTTGTTCTTCCTGAGCAGGGATATATCTGAGTCCCTGTGGGTCTTTAGGATGGCCCTCTGTAAATGGTGAATGCATAGTGTTAGCTTGCCAAGATGGTAAGTGATGTTACTGGCATTATGCATTCTGGTAAACAGTGTCAGCATTGGTATGTCAGCCAGTGGTGGCACCACCCTGACATTTTCAGCAAAGAATGGCAAAGTTTACACAGAGAAAGTCTGACATCCATGATAAGCATTTCTTCCTCCTTTTATTTTATTACCTGGTGTACCTGTGCACTGCTGTGTGCACATTGTCTTTTACAACAGGTGAGGACTGAGAAATAATCAGGATGTCACAAGATGCATAAGCTGTTTTCTGAGAAGGACAGTCTGTATGTCATATTCAACAGAGTTTGTCATGATTAATGTGGCTTGTAGAGCTTGCCAGTGGCATCTGTGGCCATTTCTCAGGAGGGGAGGCATAGGCTTCTCTTTTTGCAGTGGCCAAAAGGGCTCTCCCATCATCTCTCAGTATTGGTTGTGGTTGTTGGTGCCATTTAAGGTGTGCCAATAGGGCAGTGACTTCTGGAGGGCATAGATGCAACTGTGGCCTTTTTTGCTCTTCCGTGGTAGCTGTGATAATCCAATCACTAGAAAGCAGCAATTGGGCTGTTACAGGGAACTGCCTGCTTTTTTTCTGGGTGGGATGCTGGGTTGTGGTATTGGCACAGGGTGCTGATTGAGCCAACTATGCCTCTGCAAAGAGGAATAGTTGTAGAATGGAAAGAAAAAGAAGAGAAGAGAAAGAAGGAGGGACAGAGAACAAGGATAAAACACAGATGCAGGCAGCTGGGGATATACAGAAACAAAAGTGGATGGAAACAAAATGACAGCATGCAGGTAGCTGGTGAAGGGGAGGACTGGACAGCAAGCAAGGTGTCAGCAAAGGCACAACAGAAAGGGGAACACCTGGATGAAAGTATGACAAGGGTCATAGTTAGATGCCTTGAAGACAATGCCCAACCATCAGTCATCTTTGTGAGTGATGTCTGCATAGGTTGTGGCTCTGTAGGCCTGATGATCAGGGCCTGACATTTGCTTGATTGCTTGACTCAACTAATCATGCCAGGAGGCAATGCAAAGAGCTGGTGCAGACTTCCAGCTATTGGCACACCATGGATGACACTAGCCAGGATCAGTACCCTGGCTTGTATAGGGATGACAAATGTTGCTCCATACACACAAATGCATAAATGGACATCTTATGATGTGCAACATAGTGCAGTAATAGAGTGTTACTAAACCTTCACAGATCACCATCATCAAGATTGCTCCTCTACTTTATTTATATATATATATATATATATATATATATATATATATATATATATATATATATATATGGATCTACTTCATAATATCAAAAATTCCAAAATGGTGAAGACCAAATGTCAGTACGAGAATCATGAATGCTAAAATGCTGAACCACGTAAGTATACCCAAGGCAAGTAAACACTTGCCCAACACCACATTAAAACACAATGCACTACCTAAAACCCACCTGTGCCCCCTCACACTCCCCCAACTATATATACCAACTCTGGGATTGCACTATAGTGGGGAAAAGGGCATGATTCCCCATGATGGGCAAGTGTTGTTTACTTGCCCTGAGAATACTTACGAGGTTCGGCATTTTAACTTTCATGATTCTCATCTCGGCATTTTGGTCTTCAGCATTTTGGAATTTTACTATTCTGAAGTAGACCCATATGGAAGACTGTTCTCTGTACCCCACAAAAAAAAGATTACCTTTCCTATTCCTTGTGACGTATCTCATGGTTGGCAGTGTGTGTTTACCTCTGCTTGTGATATTCTGCTTACTTTCTTACTTTCTTTTCTATCTTCCCCTCTTCTCTCCATTTTGGTGATGGATTGGATTGGCAGTTTGTTCTGCTGATCCTCAGGGATGACAGGTATACAGCTCTTCCTTGTGTGCATGGGCACCCATGGACTGTGCTCTTCTAGCCTTGCTTTATGGTAATGTCTGCCCTGTCTGCCATGCACCCTTCTGTAATGTTGCTTGCCCATTGAGACAGTCTGGTGCTGATCTTCCCCATAACATGGCAGCGCCATTCTACCATGGTTTCCTTTCATGTACGTCAATGTTATGCTCATCCTAACTCATATCTGATTAGGTTTGGGCCATGGCACACTACTGGACTCATGTCATTTAGTACTGCATGAGTATAAAGTGCTCACCTGTGAATACAAGCCAGAGTTTTACTGCAACTGTCGTACATTAATAATATTTAATACTGGATCTCCTCATTGATGGATCTTTGACTGGGTTCATCTGATGCAAGTTATCATTTAGCAAAATTCTGAGATTATCCTTATTTCAGAACAGCAGTGTTTCTATGCCAATGCATGCCATTGCATATCTGTTCTTTCAGGTACTTTTGGTTTGGGTAGTGCATTGCATTCTGGATTCAGTTTGTTAACCAGGTGAGAGCATGTGTTGCCCTCAGTTATTTGATTCAGATCCTTGCTATTGTTAGTGAAATTCTGTATTTTGATGTCTTAAGAGCAGCTAAATACTGTGTTTATTTGGCCATTAAATTAACACCTATATACAGGATCATAGTATCATGAAGTGAAACACTGACACAAGTGCCTGAGATGAGCCACATCTAGGTCATTCAGCACCCTTGCAGTTTGCTAGACTGGCAGCTGCCAAAGACGTCCAACTGAAATTTCACCTGAAGAGAAAAAAAAAGTTTTCCTAAATTGTAACTGTAACAGGCTCCTTTGCTTCAACCTATAGCAAGCTGCTTGCCACAATTACTGATGTGCTGAGGCTGATCTCCACAAATACTGTATAAACATTAATTAAAGAAGACACATATTATCTGAAGGCCAGTACTGCAGTACGCCCCATTGACAACTGCTGATTGCACCCCAAAGCAGCTTGCTTCTGGAGCAGCGGTCTCCTTTGTCCTGTCATAGCTATGGTTTTGAGCATGAAATTTAATCTGGGCACTTGAAAATACAGTAGGGAGAAGTTTTAGCCTACCTTATGATCAGAAAGATAGCAGTCATCTAGAGCTTCTTGTGTGAGAACTGCCCCAGCTTCAAAGGCAAGCATTCATAGAGCATGCCAAGACCTTGCCCTACAAAGGGTAAGTCAAGTATCCAGTTAGCTATCTGCATGCTTTGCGGTTGTGGTTAGAGAAAGTAGGAGCATGCATTCTTCTACCAGCTGAGCAAAACGTCAGACAACTGGAGGACCTGTGTGTCAGGTCTGACCTTTGAATGTATTTTGGGATTCTTGCATCACCTAGCCCATAACTAATCAATGAAGTATGAGGATGACCATCCTCATTCTTGCAAGCAGTCCCAAGTCTCATCCACTCGTGGATTTTCTATATTGAAAATTATGAGTTACATTTGAAGAACAGCACCAAAGCCCTGTTAGGCCATTAGATTTTTAGCAGTGGAGTGTCATTCAAACTGTCTCTTGCTAGGTTAATTTTTCAGTGGCTGGATATGAAGTAAATTTTTGACGTCTGGTGAGAGCTTAAGTAACAAGGGTGGGATTGTACTCTTACAGAGTACTGTCTAATGCCAGCTGTGTGCCTAGTATAAAGTTCTCCTGAGTGTGTGTGACACCTGTGGATACTGCTCTGAGCCTGGTGTAAATCTCTCTTGATGGTATGTGCCACAATTTATATAATGTGCCATCATACTCCAGTTCCATTCCCATGTCCCTTGGTATGCATCAATCTCATGTTTACTAGCAGATGATTCTACACAAACACCCCCCTGGTACCTGTGTGGTGATGGACTCTGTAACATTCAAGCGGAGTCAAATGAAACTGAGGTTACAGCCTCTGAGATAAACAAGGATAATAAGTTACAGCCTTCTGTTTCATAGATGGAGAACATATTCTTTGAAAAGGCTACCGGGTTTATATGGAATAGCTTGGGTTAACTTTAAGTTTTTATTACATCTTTCCTTAAATTACATGTGAATTTTGTAATGTACAGGCCTCAGAACCCTTAGTTTATCTCACTAATATATTAGACAAAATGGAATAGGTAATGGGGTCGTTTTCTGGCTTATAAACTACTTATCTGGGAGAAAATTTTGGATAATCTCAGGGCTAAATTCTTAAACTTTTCAAGTAGGTGTGCCAAAAGGCTCAGCATTATGACCCATGACCTGTTATAAATGTTTGTATGGATCTATGTCATAAGATTGACCTTTCAGAATGTTGACTTTCGAAAGATTGAGACCATATGTTCGATTTTTGAAATGTCGAGAATAAAATAAACACCAAAGAATTTCTTTCACAACCCCACCATCCAACTAATTATCTCCAAAGTTGCACTAAATCAGGGAAATGACAAATTTCCCTATCCCAAATGTGCAGCAATCTTTTGTGAAAACAGTCTTCCCGCTCTACTCCTCTGCTAAGCATTCAATGGTTCGGAATGTCAGCCGTATTGTCTCGACCTTTTGCAAGTTAACATTCTGAAACGTCAATCTTATGACATAGATATTACAGCCTTTTGATCATTCAACAAAATACATGCAAGCTTACTATCTGTTCAGCTACTGACACCAGTGATTTAAATTTTGATTCAATCCTGGTTATAGGACAAGAGAGCTGATGGAGATCTTTTCTTGTAAGAGAATAGTAGATGGGGTGGTATTGAATAAATACCAGTCAGGGATAATGTCTCCTAGTAAATCTATTCCATTAGAGAAGATTTGTAACTTTGCTAAGTCACTTCAGGGTGTAGATTACATGTTGATGAGACAAGACACAAGTACAGCTATTTTTTTTTTTTTTTTTTTTTTTTTATGCAGGTAGATATCAGTGGAAATTTTGTAACAAGATAATTAGTGGTGATATCAGTTGCATTTGTTTTTTTACATGCAGTGTGGCAATACCACCCTTTTTGTGAGAAGGGTCTGTAACCATATATAAAGCTATTGAGGGATGGTTTCACTGGAACTCAGTAATACCAGATATTTTCGGCTTATATTTGTGAAGAAGGCTTCCTGTACACATATCTTGCTGCTAATAATCTGTTAATTTTGGTGTAAATGTCCTGAACATTTTGGAACGGTCCATTATGGGTCATTAGGGTTTTATACTTAATGGAGTAGGAAATAAGGAGTTTTGTAATTCACAGATGGTGCAAGACCAAACTAATGGATCCCAGCACATGCTCCTGACAGCACGGGTATGCACCAATTTATGATTAATCTTGTGAGAAGTGATCATAGTTATTGAAATGGGAGTATGCAGGTTAAGGATTGCACAGGAGCAATGGGGAAGATATAAGCAATATAGCTGGTGTTGTTAGATAGTGCAAAGGAGTGAAAATGTTACAGAAGCTGCAATCAAAAATAAGCTAGTAGCAAAAGAATGCATGGAGAGTTAAAAGGTAGAGGACTCTTTAGTGGAAATAGATTTGCATGGCTGATGGGAAGTAGTTGGAAGACATATTGAGAAGATGAAGATAGGTGTGATACAGATAAAATGCAGTGTAAACTGAATGCCTACTGAGCATCAGGAGTAGAAGAAAGGAGGCAGTATCCAACAATACAGTGTAGTAAAGATATACGATATCGCAGAAAATCATGTAGGTTTCAGAAGAAGAAGGAGAAGCTATGTAGAAATCAGAAAAACACAGAATGATACAGGTGCAGTATTAACTTAGCTAATATACTAGCAGGCAGATTTAGTTCAAACATCACACCCTCTTCCTTTCTCTCCTCCCAGATCAACTGCTTGCATCTACACCTCTCTCAAAACTCTCAAGAATATATCCTCAAGGAACTTTCTATGGCCAAGAACACTTATTCTATGGGACCAGATAACATACTAGGCTGTCCACAGTTTAGCCTGAAACATTACTTGTCAGACCCCTGTAGAAGTTATCCAGTATCAGCCTTCAGACATACTTCTCACTTAATGGAAGGTAGCAACAGTTATCACCTTGCACAAAACTGGGGTTTCAATGAACTCAGGTAATTAAAGACCCGTAGGCCTGACCAGTCTTATCTGTAAGATTTCAGAAAAGACCATTATTAAATTAATAAATAAGGACATAGCTAACTGACAGATTCTTTACCCAAGACAGTTTGGATTTATTAAGGGTAGAGCCTGCTTACTTAACCTGATTGAGTTCTTCTTGAAGGTCATTAAGGCAATGAATGAATGCCAATCAGTACACACTATATACCTAGTCCTCACAAAGATGTTTAACACCATCCCACATTCATATATCATAGATAAAAGTTCCCAGATAAATGTAAATCCCATTGGATAGCAAACTGGCTGACAGAACACAGAAAATTAGTGTGTGTAGCTCTAACTCCTCCAAAAGACTGGTCACTAGCAGTGTACCTTAGGTTTCAGATTTTGAGGCATTCCTTTTTGGCATTTACTTCTTGAAGTTCATAGCAAATGGTAAGTGTTTATGGCTGATCAAGTTTGCAGATGATTGTAATTTTGGTGTCATCCTAAACTCCAAAGAGGATACCAAAATTCTCCGAGAGATTTTTACAAACTAATAGCTGGTGTAAAAACATTTACTAAAACTAAATGCCAAGTAATCATATCTTTTGGCAAACATGACTTTCAGCATAATATTTACATTGAAAACACACCCCTGAAAGTTGATCTCTTACGAGTCAGCGATCCAAGAACATATGCCGACAATGAACTATCCTTTGATCACCATGTATCCATTATTGTAAGGAAGGCCTTTTTCAATGCACAGCTTATATCTAAAGGTATGGCATCCAGGTCCACAGATGAAATCATTCCACTGTACTCAGCTTTCATCAGGACTATCAATGGATATGTTGCTCTATGCACCTGTAAAAACGGTTGTCACCACAATGCCTTCTCAGTAAAAAAAAAAAAGAAAACAAGAGTCTAAACAATAAAAACTATTCAGACCTTCTCAAAGTCTTGTCCCCCTATTTAGTATCGGACAGGTTACTAAGAGGTGACTTTTGCCTCACATACAGAACTTCAACAGACACTATTCTGTCAGACTTATTGCACAAGTGCAAGTGCTATGGTAGCATGAATGGCCACTTAAGGTGCCTCACTCTCTCTTGCAACATAAATAGAACATATTGTAGAGACAGGTGTGTATCACAGAGAATACCTTTTCTATGGAACTGTCTTTCACTCCGCATAAAGCAAAGTACCTCTCTTACTCTTTTTAAATGTAACTTGAACACATGGATGTGAAACTGAAAATGATCCCCTGGTTTAACACCCATGTTCCTTATGGATACGGGCAACAAGTAAATATTCCAATATTTCCTTGTTCTGCTTGCCTCTAGGTTAATCATATACGAAGTATAACAGCTAAAAACTACCATGGAAATTTAACGCTAAGCTTCTTAAGATTCTGACAGATCAATAGCCTACTAACTTCTAATAAAACTATGAATCTATATGTAAACGTGCACTCTTAGTAAACCACCTCACATTAAATTGCCTCGTAGCAGCAGTAGATTAATTTAGGGATAGAAGAGAAAGCAAAGGAGGTGGAAAAGGTTAGAAGCATGCAGTGAAATGACTAATAATGGAACACAAACAGTTCTCACTTTCTATATTTATATCAGTAAATATATCTAATGGAAATATCTGTATCTATGCTTATAACTATGTCTGTATCATCAATAGTTATGTCGATAACTTTATTGCAACCTTGGACCTACATGTAGGTGTGTGGTCTTAATGAATAGCTTGTGTAAATTATAAGATAATTTATGATATTTGGGAAATGGAGGAGAAAAATTACAGGAATTATAAAGAATCCTAGGGATATTTGATAATCAAATCTGTAAAAAATAATAAAAGGAAAGGAAAAACAGATAAGCCTTATTTTATTAAAACAATACTAATGGAGATCAAAAATCACAATTTTCAGAAAAGAGGAGTAAATTAAAATCATGAAACATGACCTTAAGAGATTCTATTTTAAATTAGAACCATTCATCTAACTAATTTAAACAAATTGAACTCTCTTGCTTCATTTAATTTTAAGAAAATCATTCCAGAAAATGGGCTGAAATAAAAGTAGAAAATTTAAATTTAGGAATGGCAAATCAATTATAATATTCCAATCTGATAAGAATAGATTATAATTTGACAATGAAGAGATTATTCAGCTTTCTTTATCAGCTAATAGATTATTATATCTGGGATGAATAGAGATTATTCTTTTTTCACTTCTAAAATTTTAATTACATTCCTTATTTTATAAATTCTAATTTATATAACATAAAAGCGATAATTTGATATTTTTACACTTTAAAGTTTTTAAAAATTAACATTCATAAATTTCTCCAAAATTCTATAAATCTTAATAAACTTAATTTCAATTACCAGATTTTTTTGGGTCAAATTTCCTCAGATGAGCCAATTCCCTTTTTTTTCTTGCCTTATAATTGGAATTTCTCCTTTCTTCTAATAATATAATTTAAATATATTATCTAAAATCTAGTATCATCTAAAGAATAAAAATAAAAAATATAATTCATTGGTAATTTTCCTTTCTTTTCTTAATATAAGATATTATATTTTTATTAAATATATTTTAGATAGTTATAGATTAATTTTTTTTTTAAATCTAGAAAAATAATAAAGAAATTCTATTTCCAGTTAATAATTGCTTGCATTCTTTCTGGTTCATAGTCCTTATCACATGCTCATCTATTTACTAAGATACAAACCCAATATGATCTCTGATCATTGATGCATACAAAACCTTTTATATGGTCTCTATATTGATGATTCTCTGCTTGACAGAGTCTGTTGTTTTTTTTTTTTTTTTCTTTTATTTGTTTTTTAAAAGTATTGTACAAAGATATGTTTACTAGACTAAACTTTAATGTAGTTTTTTCTTCTCATACAAAGATAGTTTTGTTCCAATACAATTTTTGGTAGATTAAAATCTTTTAAAGGTTGTCCATTGTCTCCTTTCTTTTAACATTTATTTAGAATTCTTTTCTTTTTTATATTCAGAAACTATTTATATAATCCCTGTAATTTTTTTTAAAATTACTTTTTCAGCTTAATTACTGAATCTAGTAATTGTTTCCCAAACTCTATTAAATAATTTTAGAAAAATAACTTTCTTTATAATTGAAAAATCTCTTTTTAACTATTCAAAATCTCTCTAGTCCATTAATTTCCAAATCAAAAATAGATTATATTTTAATTTTTTTCGTTATCATACATTTTATTTTCGAAGCCTCTTAAAATTCAATAATATTTAGTTAAAACACAATAATAAATCTAAATTTCAAAATAAATATATAATAAATATCTATTGGAATATAAAATCTAAATAAATATAGGAAGACAATAATATAATTTTCACTTCAAAAAAGGCCATAAATAAATTTATTTTTTATAAATTCCTTTCTTCTGAAATCAGTGCCTTGCCAGATAATTCTTCTCTTTTCCCAAGTCTCCTTAAATAAAATTTTAAATTTTTTTTTGGCTCCCTAAATCCGTTGAAATTTCTATAATTTATCTGTCAATCTTTGGACATTTCTAAGGGAGGTTTAGGCCTTCCTTCTTAACCTATATCTATTTTATATATTCTTTCCTATCTCTAACATTTCACCATTTCTTCTTATTCAAATATTTCTTTATATAAAATTCATTTTTTATGATAAAATTATGGTACAATTATATCATTAAAAAAAATATAATTCCTTTTTAATCCTTTTATCTCTTTGGACTACTAAAAATCTAAAATCTAATCATTTAACAAAAACAAAAATTCTTTCTTTTCAAAACTTAAACAAACTGTAATTTCTCTAGAAGATTTCACTTTCACCAACCAATCTAATTTCAAAATGATAACTAACAAGATAATAAACTTTAACTGTGAAAAATAAAAAAAACCAAAAATTTAAATTTGGAAATAAACATCTTCAACAAACCTAATTATTGAATTGATGATGGAAGCTTAAGATTGGAACTATTCACCAATTCTTTGATTTTATTGTCAATTATTATAAATAATTTTTAAATATATTTTTACCATGGTTAAATCAAATTAACTCTAAAATGAAAAAAATATCACTTTTACTGAATAAATCTTTCTCATGCAGTCAGAAAAAATCTCAACACGATTATCAGAATATAAACTCATCACAATAAATCAATTGCAAAATGTATGATTATAATTGGTTAATGATATAAATTGTGTGCCTGAGTTTCCTGAAACGCTTGGCCATTAGAGATACAAAATCAGAAAATCTATCACAATATAAATTAAATATAACATAAATTGCCTACTATAATAATTATAACTAAAATTAATTAGAGCTACAAATAATCAAAACCTGCTCTTATTGTTCTATCTATTGTTCTCCTATCTACACATATCATGGTGTGTATGTCATTTTCATTTTTCATATCTGGACATTCTTGAAAGTCAGGACTGCAGAAATAAAAATACCATAAGTCTACATTGAATTGACCAATTTTGCTATTTAATTATTCATATAATTCATCTTTTCAAATTCCATATTCATCAGTTATCATTCATTTATGTTATTATTTTTCTTTATTTTTATACAAAATTGGTTTGATCATACTAAACTAAATTACTATACTAATTTTTCAGAAAAATGGCTTATATATATTATTGATGTTTAAAGCAGTTAGAATTCCAAAAAAGAAAAAAAAAAAAAGTAAGTTTAAAAAAAGTTAATTATAAATAATAATCAATAGTTATTTTTTTTTTTTTTTTTTTTTTTTTTTCTTTTTTCTTCTCAGGATGCTTGTATATAGTGTGTGTATTTTATATTTTGTATTATTTATATTATAATAATATAATTCAAATCTCCTGAAGGATTTTTCTTCTTGATGAGGAAATATTGTTTAGTCAAATTTATTTTTTATCCCAAACTCCCAATTGTCTTGTTATATATACTTAATAAAAAATTTATTGAGAAAAAAAAAGATAATTTACATATAGGTTCATAGGTTCATAGATAGGTACTAGGCTATCGGCCCAAGAGTTTAAGTAAGCCTAGCCAACAAGGTTCCATGGCTTACACCACCCAAGAAAGTTAATTTCCTGCGCCCCATTTCAAGCAGAGCCACATAAGTGATCCCCAGGGTGTATTTCCTATTTTCCATCCACTCATCAAGATTTTCCTTGAGTGCTAATGAGGAACTTTGCTTGACATAGATGGGTAGCTTATTCTAGAGTATAGGAAGTATCTGGGACAGGAATCTATCCCGCCAGCATGTCCTGTTTATTGTGATGAAAAGGTTTAGGTCCCTAGAGCATGTAGCTTGGAGGGATTGGGATTTCTTTAGGTGCAGCATGTCCAACAGCTCTGGGTTTAACATAACTTTATTTGTTAGGCAGACATCTTCTTGGAGTAGGCAATATGCTACAGAGTAAAGCTGGAGTTTTTTGAGACAGTGTAGGGCATCTGTTTGAGGCCAGTAATCCTCTTTGTGAGGTACTTCTGTGGCCTTTCCAGCTGCTGCAGATGTCTTGTGAGGTACATTCCAAAAGGGACATTGCACTCTATAATGGGTCTAATGAGTGCTGAGTAGAGGGGAACAATGACCTCTTTTTTTCCTGGATGAGAACCCTTTTGTGATGAGGTGTGCCACATAAAAGGATTTCTTGACTACTTTGGTGATGTGATTATCAAAGGAGAGACTACTGTCCACCTGGGTCCCAAGGTCTCTTATCACACATTCAGCGTTAAGTAGACTGCCGTTTATGTGGTAGTTCATGGGTACAGAGTTTTTACCAAAGGGGATGACAATACACTTTTTGGCATTGAGCTTGAGGCAATGGCTCTGACACCAAGCATCTGTCTCAGTGAGGCTCTTCTGTAGGATGTCCACATCATTTGGGGACTCGACTATGGCTCCTAGTTTGCAGTCATCTGTGAAGTTCATTAGCCAGAGGCCTTCTGTGTTAGCCTGTACTTCAGAGAAGTAGATAACAAACAGGAGCGGTCCCAGGACTGAACCCTGTGGTACTCCACTTATCACTGGTTTGAAGTCAGATTTGGAGTCTGCAACTTTTACAGTGTGAGTTCTGTCAGTGAGCCAGTTGGCAACCCATCTTGTGACATAGGGATTTTTACCAAGTTTCGTGAGTTTAGCTATAATTACAGAATGGGGGATGGTGTCAAAAGCCTTGGCGAGATCAAGATAGGCTGTGTGAACCACCTTACCCTTGTCTACAGCTTTGGTGACTGCCTCAGAGAAGTCAATCAGGTTCAGAAGGCATGATCTGCCTTTCACAAACTCAAACTGGTGGGGTCCAGAATTTGGAGGTTACCAATGTCTTTGTTTATGAGTTCCATGATGATACGCTCCATGGCCTTGCAGACCAGGCTTGTCAGGCTAATAGGGCGATAGTTCCCAGTATCAGTGGTGGCTCCCCCTTTGTGGAGTGGGATAACTGTTGCTGTGCACCACTCAGTGGGCACAAAGCCTGATGTGAGACTATGATTGGACATGGTGCTTAGGTGGGCCAGTTCATTCTGAAGTTCATGTAAAATGCAGCCTGGGATGTTGTCCATTCCCATGGATGCTGTGTTTCTGGTTTTAGATTGTGCCGATTGTACCTGCATAGATGTAATTACAGGGACTTTGCATTCTTCCTGTATAGATATGAGCCCTTTAGGGGGTGAGAGGGGGGTAAAGTTAGCACTGAATCTATCTGCCAGGATGTTGGCAATATCACTTGGTTCTGTAATTTTCATGCCATTGTGCTGTAACTCAGAGTAGATCTGGGTGTTGCCATTGAGATTCTTGACATAGCTATAGAATGCTTTGTGGATGCCCTTAGAATCAGTGGCAATTTTGTTTTCATTGCTAGCTTTGGAGGATTTTATAAGGGATCTCAGCTTCTTACTGAGGCTGACCAGGGAGCTCCTCCACTCATGGGATTTTAATCTCTTTTGCAACAGTTTCTTCCTTCTGTTGCAGAGTTTGTTTATGGCAGGGGACCACCAGATTAGCTTTTTTTTTTTGGAGGAGAGCATCTTGGTTCTGTTTGGGATAGCACGATCCATGCACTCATGTAAGTGCTTATAGAATGCATTTGTGTAGGATTCAGCAGTCGTAACTGTACTGTCCATCTGCATGGGTGTCATGAAGTTCACCACTTCTGTCTTATGAGGCATGAAGTTGGCTTTGGAGAAATGTTTAACCATGGTTTCCTTAATGGTGGGTGGGGCAGGATGTGGATATCTAGGGTGATTAGCTTATGGTCGGATCGGATCAAAGAGGAGTTGACTTCAGGTGTGGAACACCGGTCACTTATGTTGGTAATGACTAGGTCTAGGATATTGCTGCCCCTGGTGGGGGTGTGGATAAGTTGATCCAGGGCATTGGAATTTATGAATTCTAGAAAGAGTTGCATGAAGCTATTGGTACATGAGTAGTTTTCCCAGTTAATGGTGGGGTAGTTGAAATCGCCCATTATTAGGGTGTTTGGTTGAACCCTAATATTTTCCAGTATATCAAGAAAAGAAGAGTGAGAATCCTGGGGCATGGTGGGGGATCTGTAGCAATCTACAATTTGGATTACAGGTTTGCCCAGAGTTAGTTGCACTTGGATAACCATGGATGCATTATGCTGCGCAACTAGCCTGGAGGTGTGGATATCCTTAATGAATATGGACACACCTCCACCTTTTTTGTTCTGGTCCAGATTAGATGGTCGAAAAGTGTGGTATGAGTTATAGCCTGGTAATGCAGGGGTGCTCTCTAGAGCCTTGAACCAGGTCTCAGTCACTGCACAGATATCGATGTTCTCCATTTTCAGGAGTGCCTCGAGTAAGTGCATTTTGAGATGTAGACTTCTAGCATTGAGTAGCATTACCCTCAGTTTTTGCTTGCCTGTTCCTGTTTTGGTGGTGAATTTGTCATTTGAACCATGCCTAAAAAAGGCACTATAGGGGTGGCAAGACCCTTAGCCAGTATCCGGAATCCCAGAGGTGACAGGTATAGGCCATCTATGGCAAAGCATCATGGTCTGTCGACCATGTTGTCCCAGGCAGATACTGGATCCCCTTAAAATGACACCAGAAACTTAGCCAATTGTTGAAGTCAGTCATTTTGTCCTTGTACTGTGGTATCATTCTGGGCAATGACAGGATGCTACTCAGGGCTAGGGTCATATGTGCCTGAGATACAAGATTGGAGAGCTCTTCCATGTCTCTTTTTATGTAGTCCAGGGAGGTACGTCTCAGGTTATTCACACCAACATGGACAATGACAGAGTTATATTTGTACTTGATGTAGAGTGACCTGAGTGCATGGGTTGTGTGGTGGATCCTGGCACCCGACAGGTAGCTGACAGTAACCTTCTCCTTATTTAGCCTGATGAGTGGGACATCAATGTTCCTGACTATAGAGTCACCTATGATTAGTGTGTTGGGTACGTTGTTTTGCCTTATGGGCTGTGGTTTATTGGCACACTGAGTCTACGGGCTATGTGTCATTTAGGTTGTGTTGGGGGGTGGAGGTTGCTTGCATTTCTGCTTTGGAGGTCTCTAATGCTTGAGCAGATTATTATTGAGAGCCTCCGCGAATGTTTTTGTGTTTCTATGTGTGGAGTTTGGTGGTGTAGATTTAGTGAGACTATGTGAAGAGTGTGGTGTGGTGCAAGTGTTTACCTTCTCCTCTTGACTATCAAGTTCAGTCTTAGTTGGAGAGAGCTTTACCTCCAGTTTGGCTAGATAAATGCATCTCTCACAGGTTGTGGTGTTGGGTGGTAGGAGGAGAGGGTTGTCTGTATACATGAGGCAATTGCTACATTGCCCCAAGATGCCCAGATTAATCAGATAGACAAGAGAGAACATTGGGAGCTGACCCTTGGACATGCCTGAATAAAAAACTAGTTTCCTCTAGACAAGTGAGAAAAGTGAGTATAAGAGCTGTTTTTCTCTAAGCAAGAGAGGAAAGTAAGTACAAAACCTGTTTTCCTCTAGGTAAAGAGTAAGGTTGAGTGCTGTAGTAATTTGTAGCTTATTTAGTGCTAACAACAAGTTCTGAATAAGTGCTAAGCATGAATAAGCAAATTCAAGTGCTAAAACTAAGAATTTGCACCTGGATCTTGTGGTAGATAGGCTAACTAGTGCTTACTACTCCCACTGATGAGCTAGAATGCTTCCCTCCAACCCAGAAAGGCTTGGAGGGTTCAGAAGCTTACAAACAATCCTGGATACAGCAAATGTGTATCTGGACTAGACTAGTTACAGGAAAGGTTGGAAACAAGTGCAAACATGGGCTTTTAAACCATAAAGTTGAAAGAGATGGAAAAACTGCCCAAATGGCCAATACACTACAATTTCTGGTCTAGAAACCATTCTTGTGGTAGATAGGCTACCTAGTGCTTACCACTCCCACTGATAAGCTAGAAGGCTTCCCTCCAACACAGAAAGGCTTGGGGAGCTCAGAAGCTTACAAGGACTCCTGGATACATCAAATCTGTATCTGGACTAGACTAGTTAACTGGAAAGGTGGAAAACAAGCGCAAACATGGGCTTTTAAACCAGAAGGTTGAAAGAGATGGAAAAACTGCCCAAATGGCCAATAAACTACAATTTCTGGGCCAGAAACCACTCTTGTGGTAGATAGGCTACCTAGTGCTTACCACTCCCACTGATAAGCTAGAAGGCTTCCCTCCAACACAGAAAGGCTTGGGGGGCTCAGAAGCTTACAAACAGTCCTGGATACAGCAAATCTGTATCTGGACTAGACTAGTTACAGGAAAGATGGGAAATAAGCACAAATGCGGGCTTAAATATCACCATACTTCCACATCTTCACTAAACTGCCACCACTTTAGCCACACTTTATCAATGTCACATTTGGTCACGCTGCATATAGTACAGTTTACATATATTTAAACTTCATATATTTGCAGATCAGTAAGATGCAAAACAAAACTGTCAGCCTTATACAACAGCAGACATTTCTGATTGTGTGAAATGTAAACTATTTTTCTTCTTGTGATGTTCTTCCAAAATTTTGGAAAATTAAATTAAAAGAGAAAAGTTACAAGCTGTTTACATTTAATATACCTATAGGAAGGTACAGATTCCTTAGTCTGCCATTTGTAATTTCATTATCACTTAAACTGTCTCAGAGTGGTATGACAAAGATGATGGTAGGTTCTGATAACATTGCTAACATCACTGATATGAGGTATGACCAGGGAGAGGATGAAAGAAGGACAATTTGTTTCCTGAACAATGAGGTAACAAAACTTCATGCTCAAGAGACCTGGTCTGTGACATTAATAGAACTTTTTGCAGGATAGATTTGTGTCCTAAAGCCTCCCATCTGTGGAATAGACTCCCTCTCCATGTCAAGCAGAGTACCTCTCTAGCCCTCTTCAAGAGGAACCTGGATGACTGGATGGGAAACAGAAAATATATCACTGTGACCCCACCTGTGTCCCTGCTGGACAGGGGAAACAGGTGCTGACTGCGGGAACATGGGTGAAATTCCTGGCTAGGCTTATAAGGGCCTCCGGGCCAATAGCCTAGTATCATTCTATGACCCTAAGATGAATACAGTAAATTTAAGATCAGGGTTACATAGTAAAGATATAGAGGCCAGATTTTAACTTCACAGTGATTAAAACCAAGTGACAAAATAGACCGATCCACTGCACATTTACTGCCACCAGAACAACAGCAGGCATCTATGAAATTTCTAGGCATGGTGCAGAATATTTCAAAGTTTAATCATTATCTGTCTGAGATGAGCATCCCACTGAGTACATTTTTAGATGTGGCAATATACTAATGTGTATTGAAAAGAAAAACAATCTTGAATGGCCAGCCTTTAGTATTAGAATTTTCACATTTAGGTGTTTTAATAATAATAAGTCAGCTACATCATCAGTTAATGGTGGTCAGTATGATATTGATACAAGTAATTCTACAAGAAGGAATTATTTTACACCTTTTTCACATAGTCCAGAATGACATATGTCTGCCCAGAGATACATACTTAGATTTGAAATGAACTGTTAGCGGTTGCCTTAGCGTTAGGGTGTTTCACTAATATATTTATAGTGAAGTGGCAGAGATTAATAGACTACACGCACCTGCAGAGTACCTTCAAGAAGTTTCTGCACAATACACCAAAGCTTCAAGATTATGTTTTGCAGAAATATAAGTTACTAGTTAATTAATCACCAGGAGGTCCAAAGCATATAATAGATATCTGAGGAACTGAAGTACAGCATTATGGAAGAAGAAATCCAAGTTAACTGGGTAGAACCTTAATCAGTCATGATAAAAGGAAGGTCAGAGAATTTTTCAAATGGAGCAAGGAACATCCACAGATAAGAATGTTTTAAGAGGTTTCCATGAAGCGTTTGCCAGAAAAGAAAAGTTACATTCCTAAGGAAATTCATTCTTACTTTTTTGTTCAAAGAAGACATAAGATGTATTCAAAGTATGTAACTGTTATTTAAAATGGGTAAGCTGATTGTGTCAAATGAATCAACACAAGAAATATTGAAAGACTGTTTGAGTCACATTTGAGAGTAAAGTTCAAAGTGAAACCATATAAAACTATACAATGCATTATTCTGACCACACGTGATAAAGCATATAGAACAAATTGTGCTGCAGTGTTTTGTCTCTAATTCATATCGAAATAATACTTAGAAGTAAACAATGATGTCAGGCTGAGCTTCAGGAAGACTGTGGTCAAGATTTGGTACAGATCTTTCCAGTACCATAAAACATTATACTTATAGACTGAACAAGGCAGCTGGGCCATGTGAATATTTATACCTTGACAGTACTCACCTTAGCCCTTACCTTTTATCATGGAGTGATAGGCCAGTCAAACTTGATGTGAATTTTTGAATTACCATCAGATTCTCTAATTCCTTCTTAAAAGATGATAGTATGCCACATAGCTTGATCTGGAGTGGAGTTTTATTCCAGGGATAGGATAGTCACCGTTTGACAGATCTATCACTATCCACCATGAAGCAGGTTCATATCTCCAGTTCTACTGTTTGCAGGACTCTTCATTTCTTTGGAGAAATAAGAGGTCTTTGACTGTTGGTTCCCTAATGATTAGGAAAGCAAGGCACAGATCCCCCCCATGGAGTCTGTAGGACACTGGTTACAGGGACAAGGCTTCCAGCCTCTCTTGATAGATCTGAGAGAGAGAGAGAGAGAGAGAGAGAGAGAGAGAGAGAGAGAAAACCTTTATACACACTCACACGTGCACACACACACACACACACACACACACACACACACACACACACACACACACACACACACACACACACACACACACACACAGATAGAGATATACTCTGTATAACTTTCCATGGTAATGACTTGCCAATCCTAGAATGAGCAACACCTATCCATTGAATACCTAATACTTGAAAAGACAGAGACACACACACACACACACACACACACACACACACACACACACACACACACACACACACACACACACACACACATCACACACAATGCCCCCACACATCCTGGTAATTGTATAGACCAACTACAAGATTGTACCACAGTGGAAAAAATGATGAACACCCTAATCCCTACTGTATCTCAGTTTTGTTCTGGCAAAGCCAGTATATTTCAATCAGCGGATATGTTATCAATTGAAAAGGCTCAACTATATGTTAAAAAGTTTTCATTTTGATGGAAGGTACTGCTTATATGTGTGTGTGTGTGTGTGTGTGTGTGTGTGTGTGTGTGTGTGTGTGTGTGTGTGTGTGTATATATATATATATATATATATATATATATATATATATATATATATATATATATGGGTCCCCTTCAGAATTTAGAATCTTAAAACTTCAAAACCCATATGATCGAAAACCATATGTTCGAAGTATTTTAAAACTTCGAAATTCCGAACAGGGATTGGCATACAGCATGGACCCGGAGATTTCCCTTGTCCTCACTGTAGTGTGATCCCGGAGTTGGTATATTTAAGTCACGGGGGGTGTGGGGGATGCAGGGGGCTTGCCCCCCGTTATACAGTTTATTTTTTGTTGTTTGTGTTTTGCAGGTCTACTGCACATTTTTGAACATTCAAATGTTCGATCATATGGTCTTGGCCATATGGAATTCGAACATTTGAACACTCAATCATGTGAAGTATACCCATGTCTATATATATATACATGGCAGTGTCACACTTTAATACAACATTCTTGAAATTACTCGACTCACAAGCTCCCCTAAGGACTAAGAGAATAAAAACAAAGTCAGCCCCCTGGCTATCCAAACATACTCTTGCTATTATGAGACATAGAGATAAAGTCTGGGCACGCTACCAAAAAATTAAGACAAATCTGCTCCTTAACGAATATTTTATTTATTTATTTTATTTTATTTTACATTTGTTAACCGGGCTAGTCCAACTGGATACATGTCCATTTTCAGTGGAGGCCCGAGGAGAAAAGCTCCACTAACTACTACTTAACAAGTTAAAAATATACAAAAGTTATACAATAAAAAAAAACAATATCTTAGGTTAATTACAGGCTATATAAGAATTTGATTTCAATGTGAGGCAAAGCAGAAAACTAGGTTAGATAAAATTGTTAGGTTAAGGTATGTTATTCAAAGACATAAGTATCAAAGTCAAGAAATAAGAATAAATAAAGAGGGATTGACATTTGCATTAATAAGAGGGAAACTGAAGTAAGCTGGAGAAATGATGAAGATGAGAACAAGGCCAGGTGAGAGTATAGGAGGGAAGCAAAGTTAAAGAGAAAGGTTACCCAGGGTTGTTGCAGGAACAAAGCCAGTGGTTGTTTAGGTAGAGTTTTAGATTGGATTTAAATAGTGGAATAGAAGTCAGTGTTGTGAGGTCTGGAGGGAGTTGATTCCATATTTTGCCAATTGAGTTGGAAAATATGGAGTCTCCTGCTACATTGTTTGATTTAGAAGTTTTTATCAGTGTTTTGTTGAAGGAACGGAGATGCCTCATATTGTGATAGGGTGCTATGAGTGTAGAGAGCATTGGCGTGTTTTTCAGGGTGATAAAGGACTTTATGTGCAATAGTGAGTTGATAGTATTGTATGAGGTGGGGTAATTCCAGCCACCCTAGTTTTAAAAGATTCAAACAGTGGTGAGTTCTATATGGAGAGTAGCAAATCTGGCTATGTTGTTGTATGACATAGCTAGTTTATTGAGGTTGTACTTAGAAAGGTTAGTGTATATAGAAGAAGCATATAATAGGGTAGAGATTAAGTGGGTTCTAGCTATTATAGTTCTAGCTTCAGGTGTTAAGAAGGATTTGATTCTATATAGAGATCCAAGTTTCCTGTTAGTTGTTTTATGGTGGAGTTGATATGAAAGTCAAATTTTAGCTGGTTGTCGATGGTAATACCCAATAGTTTAGTTGTTTGGTCTGGAGCAATAAGTGTGCCATTGTTAGATGTGAGTGAGAAGTCAATAGGGAGATAGGTGAGTGGGTGGAGATCAGAAGTTTGGTTTTCTTGGGGTTCAGGAGGAGGCAGTGGTTGGAGAACCATTGTTCGATAGTGGTGAAGGTGTTTTGTGTTAGCAAGTGAAGTTCAGTCTGGGTTGTGGCGGAAGAAATGATGGTTGTGTCATCAGCATATTGAATACAAGTAGATAGAGGAGTGGCTAGATGCAGATCATTTATAAAAATGGAAAACAGAAGAGGACCTAGGATGGACCCTTGAGGGACTCCTATGGAGGTGGGGAGAAGATCAGAGAGATGGTTATCCCAGAGAACTGCCTGCTTGCGATTGTCAAGATAGGATGAAAACCAGCTTAAGGCTTGGTTGTCAAGAGAGAGGGACTTTAAGCGATGTAGGAAAAGTTGATGATTAACCATATCAAAGGCTTTTGACAGGTCTACAAAGAATGCAGAGGAAGGAGTGTTCTTGTTGCGATTTATGTTGATAGAGTCGATGAAGGATAGTAGGTAGTTGTACTATGGAATGGGCGAAACCCATGTTGGCAGCTAGCTAGGAGATTGTTGCATAACAGGTGATTAAGTGACTGTTTGTGTATACATTTCTCCATTATTTTTGCAAGAGGAGATAGTAGCGCTATAGGGCGGAAGTTGGAATACTCCAAAGAGTCACCTCCTTTGAAGAGTGGGATAATGTGTGAGATTTTCCAGGCTGAAGGGATAGTGTATTCTTTTATAGTCCTATTAATTAATAGAGAGATGGGGTAGGCTATTGCTTTGGCACCTAGTTGGAGATATTCTACAGGTAATTTGTCGGCTGAAGGGGTTGTTGGCTTGAGTTTTTGAAGTAGGGACAAAATGTAGGAGGTAGGTATGGGTTGGATGTGAAATGGGGGGGAGTAGAGCTAGGGATAGATAGTTTAGAGGTATCAGGGCATTGTTGGTTTGCTAGCTTTTGAATGGCTGAAGTAAAGAAGGTGTTAAAGGCATTACCTATATCTGTGGGGGAGTTGGTGTTGGAGCCTGATGGATTTGGAGTGGCAGCTTTGCCAGGGGACAAGAGAGTATTAATAGCGGTCCAAAATTTATGTGGTTGGTGGAGGGAAGATTGTTGTAATTGAGTGTAATAGTTTTTTTTATCATGAAGTATGGCATGTTTTGTCATATTTCTTTTTTGTTTAAAAGAGAGGTGATCAGTTATATTTTTAGTGGTTCGCCATTTTTTCCAAGCTTTATTTCTATTAAGAATTAGTTGCCTAATTTTGTTAGAGAGTATGTGTTGTTTTTTAGCTTTTCATACAAATGACGCAAAGGAGCATGATGTTCAAGGATGGTGAGAAAGGTATTATTGAAGTGATTAACAGCTTCATCTACTGGGAGGGATTTGAGAGGTGACCAGTTAACTTGCATGAGTTCATTGTGAAACAGGGTAGGGTCAAAATTCTTGCAGCAGTTTATCTGAACTTGAGTTGGGATAGTTAAACTGGTTTTATGCCTGATGATATAGGTTAGGGAGTGATCACTGAGGTCATCTGGGAGAGTACCTGTTGTATATTTTAGTTGGGGACTATTTGTTAAGATCCAGTACAGCTTCTTTGTTTACACGTTTTGTTTGTTCTTGTAGTACAGCTTCTTTGTTACTACGTTTGTTTGTTCTTGTAGGGATGTTTATGTGTTGAGTGAAGCCATGCAGATTAATAAAAGTAGGTGGATTAGTATGTTCACATAAGTTCCAATCAATATTTAGGTCTCCTAAGAGTATTGTTTTTTGGTGGAGATTCAGAGAAAGCCAGTTTAGTAGGTCTTCTAATATTGTCGTGTTATTGCCTGGGGGAATATAGGTACAGATAATATTTATAGTTTTGTGAGGATTGATTTGAAGTTTTGAGATAATTAATTCTGCATGTGTGTCAGTTAAAAGGGTATGATTTGTTTTGCTTAATTGTAGGCCTGTTTTATAGAGTATAGCTACTCCGCCACCTTTTTTGTTTAAGCGGTCATGTCTCAGGATGTTGTATCCAGGGAGAACAATTTCATTGTCTTTTATTGTTGGTTTGAGCCATGTTTCAGTTAGACAGAGAATGTCAAACTGTTGGACTTCTAGTAAAGCATGTATTTGTGATATTTTGTTGTAGATGCTACGTATATTAAGTTGGGCTATAGAGAGTGATTTAGGAGGTTTAGTAGGTGGAGTTAGGAATATAAAATGCTTCGAAATAAAGTAAAGAAACTCATCACTTCTGATAGACGAAACTATTTTTCTACACTCCAAAACCAAAATAAAAACAACCCTCAAAAATTCTGGAAAGGGATCTCTAGTCTACTTCATCCTAGTACACCAGATACTCCCACCCCAGACCCAAATGCCTCTGAACTAGATCTGGCCACCCAATTTAACTCATTTTTTATTGACTCTATTGCCAAACTGACCTCTTCTTTCTCCAACTCCACCATACGCTCAAGCAACCCCTCACCCCCCCCACTTACACTCTAACCTTCCCAACTTCCACTCCCCCCACTCACACTCTATCCTTCCCAACTTCCACTCCCTGATTCCCATCCTCTAACTCCTCTACCTCTTCTACTACCCAACCTTTACCCCAAACACCTCCACCCTCCAACTCTCCCTCTCCCAACTCCACTCTCCTCTCTTTTTCTCCCGTGCCAACATCTACTATAAAGAAACTCCTTCTAAAACTGAAACCTTGTACCAACGCCCCTGATAATATACCTTCCTACTTTCTTAGTATAGCTGCTGAAACACATGCATATCCCATTAGCATCCTAATCAACCATTCCCTAAAAGAATGCGCAGTTCCCCAAATCTGAAAACAGGCATATATTATTCCTCTCCACAAAGGGGGCAACAACAACAAGGTCACTAACTTTCGTCCCATAGCCATCCTGTCCCCCATTTCGAAAATCCTAGAAAAATGTGTCCAACTTCAACTCCTTCCTCATCTCCTAGACAATCACCTTATAACTCCCACACAACACGGCTTCAGACCTAACCACAGCACAATGACTGCCCTCCTCTCCTTCCTCGAAACGGTAAATAGAGCTCGTGATTCTGGCCTAATTGTTTCTACATTACTACTTGACCTCTCCAAAGCCTTCGATACCATCTCACATAGCCTGCTCATTACTAAACTCTCAGAACTTAACATTTCTTCATCCTCCTTGAAATGGTTCTCCAGTTACCTATCCAACCAAAATCAAGCAGTAAAATGGAAAAAAACTACCTCCTCATTCCTTAGTACCCCCACAGGTATTCCACAAGGCTCCATTCTAGGTCCTGTTCTCTTCAACATATTTATAAATGACTTCCACAAATCACTCCCTTTCTCAAACATCATCCAATATGCAGATGATTCAACAATCATTTGCTCAGCCACCTCTATCATTACACTTCAAAAACTAACTCAGGATGCTTTCTCTACAACAGAGCAATGGATGTTAAAAAATCACCTAGCTCTTAATGCCTCCAAGACCAAACTAATGATTTTTACTCCTTCTAAAGCTACTTCTCTCAATATGAATACATTTTCAATCACTAGCCAAAATATACTCACCCCTAGAATTGGTGTCAGACACCAAACTACTAGGGGTACAAATTGACAACCAACTGAAATTTACCTCTCACCTACAAAAAAACATCAAAAAGACCCATCAAAAACTTGGTATGCTTTATAGACAAAATGCATACCTTACCTCTGCTACTAGAACAACTCTCGCTACATCCTTCCTTATCCCCTCCCTTCTCTATGGCGCCCCACTCCTAACTAATCTTCAATCCTCTCTCAAAAAACAACTTTCCTCTTGCTACAATAAAATTGCAAAATTCGCCACTAGCCACACGTCTTCCACCCACCACTGTTTTTCCCTCCAGAAACTAAAATGGCTAGAGCTTCCTAATCAATTAACTTACACACAACTAACTCTAGCCCACAAGCTTATTCTTATTCCCTCCCTCTGTCCTTCCCTTTCTTCTGCTTTTAATATGCACCTACCCAATAGAGTATTAAGATCAAACAACCAAAACCTACTCAAAGTCCATAAACCTACTCATCCCCCAGGCAAAAACCTTCTATCCTTCAACCTAGCTCGCCTCTGGAACTCCCTTCCTCCACTCATCCGCACCACCTCTAATCACGCTGCTTTCAAAAAATCTCTTCATACACACCTGGCATCACAGTGGGAATGCTCCTGCTCCCACCCTACATAACCTACTCTTTACCTACTCGCATCCCTTCATGCTCTGCTTACATCTTTAAATCACCCAGAAAAGTCCATAGAAATTATTAAACTAGTCCATATCCTTCCTCTTCCCCCACTACATCAGGTCATTGTACCTCCTCTTCCATTTTAGTAACTTGTTCTCCTAACTACTCTGCATAAATGGATAAGTTCATGCTAAATAGTTAATACATTTTTCTGCAATGTATTTTAAATGTACACTTGCTGTACTACTTGATATTTCTTTATTTTTTACCTGTTATACCTATTGTTAAACTTTGTTTGTATGTAAGAATGTATGTTCGTAAGTATGAAAATTTTATTTTTTTGGAGCTTTTCTCCCCAGGACTCCATTGAAAATGGGTTCATTATGGCCCAATGGACTATCCTGGTAAACCAACTACAATAAAATAAAAATAAAATAAAATAAATATATATATATATATATATATATATATATATATATATATATATATATATTTATAAAGATGTGTGTGTGTGTGTGTGTGTGTGTGTTTGTGTATGTATGAAGTATATTTTAAGAAATTGAGGAATCATTACAACAAAGTAGACTCCAAAAATATTTTCAGTAAACTTACCTTAGACGAAAAAAAAAAAAGAAAAACACAGACTACTAACTTGTAGTCATAAATTGTCTGTATAGTGGTACTGATAGGGAAGGGTTGTTAAAACATCAAAACCAAGATGGCAAAAAGACACTAAAACTGAAAACAGAAACAACAAAAAGAAAGCTGGTAAACTGTAGATTCAGTGGAGGCTGCAAAATGGTGAAAAAACACAATACACCGCACTAAAGTAAAGCTAAGCACTTTCATTCATTTATTCTCTTGAACTTCTTCAGAGCCTCAGTGCAAATTAAAAAACAAACTCATTTCATACAAAAATGAAGTAACGTGACTACACACAATCAGTGAATTCAAATTCTTAAAGGAAAACTAACATATACAATCCTATACAATACATATGTAATCTATAATATTTATAAATACTTAAAGTACTAAATATTTATCAAATTATCATAAAAGATACCAGTTAAAAATGAAAATAACAAAAGTCACATTTGTAACATTTAATATTGATTGCCTCATTTAAAGCTGGGACCTTGTCAGCTTCCAGAAAAATCTGTCAATTCAGTTCTTTTACTTCTAAAAGATTTTTGAATTCACCACTAAAGGAACCAGGAGTCACAAAAAAAAAAATATTCTGAAGTTGGTGCAAACAGTCTTGATTTGTTTACAAAGCATCTAATATTGTCCTTAGGCATATTAGTTTGGAGTTATGGGCGAAATGCAGGTTTACATGCTGTTCGACATTTGCAGTGTATGAAAAAGTATTAGGAAATTGTGAAAGGTGACTGGTTTAAATGAGGCAATCAATATTAAATGTCTCTTAAAATGTGTTTTTTGTTATTTTCACTATTTGGTATTTTAAGTATTTATAAATATTGGAGCTTATAAAAGTCTTTTATAGGATTGTATATGTTACTGTTCCTTTAAGTATTAGAATTCACTGAAGTGTTTGTAGTCCCATGACTACAGTTTTGTATACAAGGAGTTTGTTTTTTACTTTGCACTGAAGCTCTGAAGAAGTTTGAGAGAATAAACAAATGAAAGCGCTTAGCTTTGTGCAGTGTAAGGGGTGTTAAAAAACCCAATGTAGAGGTTTGGAGTTAGAGACAGGGGTACAGGTAGGGTTAGCACACATAGGTAAGGCAGGCTGGTGGGATTATAATTAATTAGGAAAGTTAATGTGATCTATAGAAGATTCCACAACACAAACTATTTCTCCAATCAATAACACTCTTGATTTTTTCTTTATAATGCTTATGGCAGTGCTTGTAGCTGTGCATGACCCTTCAGTCCCATCCAGCTCCCATATCTTCCCTGTCTCGCATCACCTTATAATAAGCAATCAGCCTATGAAAATCTCTTGCTTCATTTGCACCTCTCATAACATCGGGTTTTGAGTGGAACATGGTGGTATGTAGTGCCGAAAGTACATTTACGTATGCCTGCAAACCTGCAGTTAGAAAAGAATGGTTTGGGATCAGTTAGGCTGGGTTGTCATGGATACTATAAAAGAACAGACCATAAAACAGTTATACCCATAGGGACTATGTTTTATGTTTTGTGCTTAGACCACTTGCAAAACCTCTCTTACAATGAGGTTTTCTTTTTTTCAGTAAGATGAGAATCAGACGA
Source organism: Protopterus annectens (assembly GCF_019279795.1). Lineage (NCBI taxonomy): Eukaryota > Metazoa > Chordata > Ceratodontiformes > Protopteridae > Protopterus > Protopterus annectens. The sequence continues at coordinate 681,411,434 of NC_056751.1, read as the reverse complement.
TGTTTATTTGTGTTTTCTAAAAGATCATAACCTTATCCTGAAGCCAGTTCAGAAATCTCTCATCCTTGGTAATCTTGCATGTTTGCGTCATATTCTTTGATCTTAAAATATCATATTTAAAATTATGGAAATTTCCTGCCTTTATTGTTCCTTCTGGCAGCCATTTCATACCTTGCAGATGCAGATCCCCTGATAGTCACTTTTTTTCTTTTATTTTTCTTCTTCATCTGGCTGGCATATTGTATTTTGTAGTTAAACTTTCATCTGGTAGCTATGTCATATTCTGCACTTATGGCTTCTTCTGGTAGCCATTTCACATTTGCACTTATGTTCCTTCTGGTAGCTATTTCATATCCTGCAGTTCTGTTCCTTCTGGCAGCCATTTTATAATTTGCAGTTTTGATTCCTTCTAGAAACAATTTCAAATTCTGCAGCCATGGTGCTTTCTGGCAGACTTATTTTGCTGCTATAGTTCCTTTCAGTACACATTTGCTATTATGCAGCTATATGACCTTTTGGAAGCTGTCTGATATCTGGCTGCAACAATTCCTATATCAAAACATTATCTGGCTGCAACAATTCCTGATGGCAGCCATTTCACAGGCTCGTTATTGTTGCAGGAGCAACGATCTTTTCCTGATCATACAGGCAGTTCTCTTACATTCTCTTACATTCTACTTGTCTTATTCATATTTTACAGTCCCTCATTTCAACATAAAGGGAAAAAGGGTTGTAATCTATGCAAAATTAAGTATTTGTTTATAAGAAGATGCAAAAAATAAAAAAAAAAAGAAATAATTTTAATATAATATAGTTCATGCCTTGCTTTTTTCAGTCATTGCGTTTGCAACCATTTTACATTTTAACAACCAACACTAAATAGGACCTGAATAAAAAGTGAAGGAAGTAAGGAGTTTTATTGAAGAAAATAGTCTCATATCTGATATCCGCCAATAACAAATAAAAAAAAATCAGAGTAGAAATGCAAAGCACAGACTCTAGAAAAACAAAGGAAAGCTAAGTGGAGGAAAGGTTAAAGCAGTAACACTGGGTTTAAGAATACACATAGGTCAAAGTACTTTGATCTTCAGCAGTAAGCCATTTGTTGTCACTGCAGCTACGTTAGCCTTTACTGAATGAAAAGGATGCTCTATACATTTGAGTATCATACAAGAAAGGCACATAAAACACTTTTAATTTGTGTTCAAGATGGTGAACAACAGAAGTAATGCTGATTAAAATAACATACAGGAAACTAAATATAAATGGCAGGTGATATAATCCTAACTGCATCACATGACTGTTACAGACCATTTTGTGTAAACAGCGACCTTGACTATAAGGACATTAAGGAGGCATTAGAATATACTGCTAATTCAAGTAAATGATCTCACAAATGCTTTGATCTACTCAAGCAATATCTTTCCTTCAATGCCCAATGCCACAAATGTCACCTTTAAACGTCATTTACTTTTGTTTGCTTCATCGTTTGAAATAAATCTTGTGCTAAAGTCATTTCACTGATATTGCAGGGAGGGGCAGAAGAGTTGTAATCATTATTAAAAATATTGAGGTTGAAAGTGACAATGGATGCAGTATAGCTGTGCCAGAGTAGTCAGTGGGACAAATGTTAACAGTGGGAATAAAATCAGGAGAGGAACAGTATTAAATGAGAAAATAAATAAAGTAAAAAGAAAATACAGTATATGGCTTAATTGCTATCTGCTGCAGTATTTTCTAAGTTGATTGTGATAGTAGATTTTTGCTAAATAAAATCTCATCTTGAGTACATATATATGTGTGTAAGAGTTATGTAGTTCTAGATTTACTTTTACTTTTGTTCAGTTTCCTTAGTAAATCTTTACAACTCTACTCTATTAGTTCTCATACTTTTATATGAGTTTTTTTTAATGTAGACACATCAAAATGTAGTCATTTATAATACAGACAGTAAAATACGGACTTCATAATGTAGACAAATCAAAATATGGAAAAAAAAACATTGCCTCACATTAAATTAATAGCAAAAAAAATGGCAAACATTGTACTGCTGTAATCAAGTCATGCTATAGGTTCATAAGGTCATAGGTATGTATTAGGCTAATAACCACTAGGGCCTTTTTAAGCCTAGCCATGAATCTAAAATCTCTGACAAGTTCTGGTACTCTTGATAGGTCTAGGCAGGGGCATGGGAGGTGAAACATTTACATGCAGGGGCCTGCCAGATGAACCATTTACAAGCTGCCTGCATCCATTAGAGACATAGTTTGCCAGACCTGGGATGAATTTCCTGTTCCCCATCTAACTGTCCAAGTTACACCTGAATTTAGTTAGGGAAGAGCTCTGCTTTACATAGATGGAGAGCCAGTTTCCAAGAAGGATAGTCGCTGGGATTAATACCTATCTCTCTAGCAGGTTCTATTTATACCACAGGCAATGATTAAATCTTTAGAATGGGTAATTCTGGTGCTGTTTGTTTTGTGGATATACAGGCAGTCCATCAGAGTGGGTTCTGACATTGCCTTGTAAGCCAGGCATAGATCTCTTCTCAATAGCCTGTAAGAGACTGAATACAGGGATAGAACTTTTAAGTGGCCTGCATAGGGCATGATACGTATGCCCTGTAATTTCTTTAGTGAACTCTGTTGGATGTGCCTGGTTAGGTATCTACCAAAAGGAGAAGTGTACTCACTGACATCTGATGAATGCTGAATACAGTCAAATTATGACCTCCTCGGACATAGATGCCATACCTTTGTTTATAAGTTGCACAACATAGAATGATTTACTCACTGCTGTAGACACATGATGGTTAAAAGATAGATTGCTGTCTATGCATGTCCCCAAGTCCTTGACTACTGCGTTGACTCTTAGGGGTGTGTTGTCAATCTGGTAGTTACTACAGATGGAAATTCATTTCAGATGGCAAAGGAAATATATAAGTAGTCATTTCTGTTAGAGCAGCTCTCAAGATGACATAGTAGAAACTAAAATTGTCTAGACATTTAAAAGGGACTGAACAAAAAGTAAGTTCTTCCTCTAAAACGTTGGTGGTGAAAAGGACAGACGGGCAAAGTGATATTTGCCATTAACTGCTATTACAGACAATAGATCAATGAGCTGAATGTTTTAATGCCATCTTATTTCCAAATGGTTACTACTTATGTACCTGACGTGCACTGGCAGCAGGCCAAGTAATGTGAAATAGTGAGAGAGTGGCATCAATTGTATGATGTAGACTGTGTGGTACATCTAAAGTGATGTCTGTAAGGTGGGATAGGCTTCATTCATGCAATATACCAATGAATGGTATGGAATGTATAAAGCAAGTATTAGGCTGTAAAAGACTGCAATGAATGCAGCTACACAGACCCACATAACCTCAGAGGTGGGTTGTTCAAATTGCATAGTATCAATCCTCATCGTCTTGCGAATCAGGACTCAACAGATGAACAAGACCAGCTTAAAGATGACTTGTGCATCATTTATCTAGTCATGATGACAGTGGCTAAAAACATTGCTGAGTGGAGTGGTGGAGGTTCTGAAGACACTTAATGAAATCCCAATCCCTCAGAGCCACACGCTCCAGGGATCTAAACCTTGTCATCACAATAAACAAAACATGCTGGAGGGATAGGTTCCTGACCCAGAGACTCCCCAGACACTGGAACAGACTGCCCATACATGTCAAGCAGAGTGCCTCTTTGGCCCTCTTCAAAAGGAACCTTGATGATTGGATGGGAGAAAGAAAATTCACCCCGGGGATCACGTCAGTCACCCTGCTAGACAGGAGTCCAGGGAAGTAAACAGTATGGGAAGAAATAGCCAGGGAATTGTTATGGCTAGGCTTATATAGGCCCTAGGGCCGATAGCCTAGTACCAACCTATGAACCTATGAACCTATGAGCAGCCTTTAGCCTCACAAAACCAGCCACCAATAGACATATAAACTGTTCCTACAGAATCTGACTACATTAATACTAAACTTGTAACTGTCACTGAACAGGTGAAATCTATTCTTTAGACAATGATCAAACATACTTTTGCCTAGTTTATATTATCTAGTCATCTCTGTTCCATAGAGTGTACTGTGTGTTTAATGTCATCTCTGTGAACTGCAACTTGTGAGTACTTTATTCACAATGTTCTTTTTAAAGTTGCTATAGCTGTACAAACATTTGCACAATATTTGCACAGGTTCACACTATGAGCTGAAGCTGAATAATTTTTACTTAGCTAATAAGTCTTTCTTCTGTATTAGGCTTTATAATAACTTCAGCTGTAACAGTATTATGCCAAGGTGGAGCTTTTCTCCTGGGCCTCTGCTGAAAATGTGATGTTATCCCAGTCGGAGTTTCCTAGTAAACAAATGGCAAATAAATAAAATAAACAGAGTAGAGAGCAGATCCTGTTATGCTGATTGTACCGTCTGGGTGCTGATCAAGAACAAAAATAATTTAGCCTAGGTAAAAGCTAATGATGGTCTTAAATAGTCTTGAGTATTGGAGGGAGTAAAGGAAAACGTATCTGTCATTAGGCTTTAGGAATGAATCAGCAATAGGTTCACCTAAATGCTATAACTGCTATGTAATTAACTGCATCAAATTAAATTTTCTTTCACCATGTTTACTTTAGCTGCTGGGGACATTATCTACATTTATTTTGTTAGTTAGTTAGTCCCCCTCATTCTGCAAGAGCTAGCCAATAAGGATATGTATAATGTCATACCTGCACACAATCTGAACAAAGAACAAAGGAATGGCTTTATTAGCAGCTGATTGTCAAATTCGGAAATACCGGAGAAACCAGAATACCTGCTTTTCCAAGTGCATTGGTTAACACAGAAAAAGAAAGTGTTATCTTAGCTAATGTTAGTGCAGCCTTCCTAGCATAGGTTTTACAGTGCTTATTATAAAGGAATTTAGCTTCTATAAGTTTCTAACACTTTTTTTGCTGTAAATGCAGTCATAAAACTTATGGCATTCTGTTTTATTACAGGACTTCTGACTAATCTTATTATTTGAAATTAAAGTTCTGTCTCTGACCAGGCTCTATTGCAGACCGTCTCTGAGACAAGTCTACATTCATTTACTGATTTGACTTGCTGAGCTGAAAGTCAGAAGCATGTATTAAGTCTTGCTGAAGCAAAACAGAAGTGATGGCAGTGAACTCTTAAGTCCTTGACGGGTACTGCATCACTTCTTCACGAAGACTAATTGACTTTTTATGCAGCTTGTACCAGACTAATTTAGAGCAGAAGTCAGAATGTTTTTCTATCCAGCAGGAACTTGGGAGAGGGAAGGTGGCGTACAGACACTACCATACTAGTCATGTGACAGAATTTTAAAGGGATGTTTTTTCAAGTGTGTGTGTGTGTGTGTGTGTGCGTGTCTGTTTTTTTTTCTGTCATTGTACATAAGAATAGCCAGAGACGATAAGCTATACATGCTAGCTAAAATGTAATGCATGCACAGTAGATTATTAATGTCTGCAGGGAAAGGGGACTTCAAATGAGCTCATTATAAACAATGCAATGAAGGACACTGTGATACAAGGAGATCACTTACAGAAGGGGCAGAGTGTCCGAATAAAATAATACAATACCTAATGACCTGATGACCACCCTTTATTGTGGACATTGACTCTGTTGTGTATATATATATATATATATATATATATATATATATATATATATATATATATATATATGTATCTACACAATATTTTGCCTTAATTTTAGTATTTCCAACTGACAGTCCTTGAAAACAGGTATCTCTCCTCTTTGCCAGGTCTGTCCAGACCTTCTTCTCTTCAAGGACTGAGTCTGAATTAGGATTGGGACCGACAAGCAGATGAAAGGATCCAGGGTCCACATAATATTCCTGTCTGGAACATTTTCTTTTTTTCTGACACATTTTGCACATCCAGGTAACACCTTGTAGGTGGGGAATGCAATGGGCGAACCACACCAATCCATTCCTCACTTCTGTAACATGCCCGCCATCAGGATAACACTTCATGATTGTTTCCTTAGCCTCCAGCAAGGAAATCTAACAACTTTGAGAGCTCTCTGCAAGTGCCTCTCCTTCCTTACCCTCAGGGCAGGCACATTCACCTTCTCCTACTAGCAGTAGAGATACCTGAGCCACTATTCAAACCCAGGTCACTCATGCTGTAGTCAGTCCAGCAACTTTCTAGATCAGGGTACTGGCTGAGTGGTAATATTACTTTCACAGTGCCTAGGTCGAAGTGGGACAGTGTGTCCCAATCTAGGAAAAGTGTACAATCTAAAGAGCTTCAGTAGTTGACCCTCAATTCAAGTAATACTTTATATGAGGGTGGGGAAATGTATATTTTACCACCTCCTGCTTCATTGACTCTTGGAATATTAAAACTTGAAGACTGCTGGGTTTCTGTAAATGGTGATTCAATGCATTGTTTCTGGAACATGGGATTCAGAAAAAAGGCAGAAAGAGGATTTTATTTCTGTTTTGCACTTTTTTCCTCTTTAGGTTTGTATAGCCTTGGAATAGCTATATATAGAAATCAAGGGAGGGGGGTCCTGTCTCTACACTGGGAGAGAAGGGGCTTTCCCCCAGCAAAAGTAGACATATTTTTAGTGTTATGCAACAACAGGAGTTTCACAGTTTTTAATGTATGACATTCCAGTGGTTTATATGTTTTATTTTTGATGAATTGCTTGTAGTTTGAAACAGCATGCAATTAATCTAAACACACTAGGCCAAAACATAACTCATTAAGATGAAAGCTCAGGTAAAAAGTAGACTCAATCAGTGTGAAATCTGCATATGTGGCATAGGACTGAAAAGAAAGTAAACAGCTTTGCCAGCATTACATACTGTTTTAAGAAAAAGAATAGACAGATTATCATATAAGTACTTGAAACAGAAGGAAAGGAAAGGAAGAAAAGATATGCTTAAAAGGTGCAGGTATAACTGAATACAGTTTTATACAATATAATTTTGTGGAACAACGCAAAGGAGTGATTAGGTAGTAATAGGGACTTGGCAATGGAAAGCACTCACTGTTGTCACGTTTGATGGAATAGCTGTTTCACATACTGAATGCCTACTGTCTTAACCTTTTGGCAGATTTGCTACCTTGACCTTGGATTTCTAATCTGACTAACATTGTTAAGATGGAATGCAATAGCAATCCAAAGCAATATCATTCAGTATTCCTGTTTTTGTATTCTTTGTTAGTCATAGTGTATGCTGCAGTTATTCAAGGACAGGCTGTGTCAAATCAGATAAAGCATCTCAACATTTATAGAAATTCCACATTATGAAGTAATAACGAAACATTAAAGAAATGCCTGTGTGTAAATATATACATATATATATATATATATATATATATATATATATATATATATATATGTGTGTGTGTGTGTGTGTGTGTGTGTGTGTGTGTGTGTGTGTGTGTGTGTGTGAATATACCCATACTATACTGGCTAAAAAAGCAAAAATGAGCACCATTTTTTTACACATTCTGTAGATTCTTCATGTGAATTTAACTTTGCTATGCATTGCTAATATAGCCTGAAAAGCATAAAATGGTCACTAGCTCACATCAGGCAATTAATTAACTTTTCCTTAACCTGAAGTGATAAAAAGGAGGACCAGTTAAGTATTAAGCAGAGGCTAGGTAATGAAATAAATTGAACAGAGTCATATTTATAAAGGAAGCCAATCTGGTGGTCCCCTGCCATAAACAAACTCTACAACAGAAGGAAGAAATTGTTGCAAAAGAGAGTAAAATCCCATGAGTGGAGGAGTGCCCTGGTCAGTCTCAGCAAGAAGCTGAGATCCCTTATAAGATCCTTCAAAGCTAGCTATGAAAACAAGATTGCCACTAATTCTAAGGACAACCACAAAGCATAGCTATGTCAATAATCTCAATGGCAACACCCAGATCTGCTCTGAGTTACAGCACAATGGCACAAAAATTACAGAACCAACTGATATTGCCAACATCCTGGCAGATAGGTTCACTGCTAACTTTACCCCCTCTCACCCCCTAAAGGGCTCATATCTATACAGAATGAATGCAGAGTCTCTGTAATCACAACTTCACAGGTAAAAGCAGCACTCTCTAAAGCCAAAAACACAGCGTCCATGGGACCGGACAACATCTTAGGCTGCGTTTTACATGAACTTCAGAACAAACTGGCTCCCCACCTAAGCACCATGTTCAATCATAGCCTTATGTCATGCTTTGTGCCCACTGAATGACGCACAGCAATGGTTATTCCACTCCACAAAGGGGGAGCCACCACTGATCCTGGGAACTATCGACCTATTAGCCTGACGAGCCTTGTCTGCAAGGCCATGGAACGTATCATCATAGAATTCATAAACAAAGACATTGGTAACCTCCAAACTCTGGAACCCACCCAGTTTGGGTTTGTGAAAGGCAGATCTTGCCCCCTGAACTGGGTCGACTTCTTTGAGGCAGTCACCAAAGCCGTAGACGAGGGTAAGGTGGTTCACGCAACCTATCTTGACCTCACCAAGGCTTTCGACACCATCCCCATTCTAGAATTATAGCTAAACTCACTAAGTTAGGTATAAATCCCTATGTCACAAGATGGGTTGCCAACTAGCTCACTGAAAGAACCCACACTGTAAATGTTGCAGACTCCAAATCTGACTTCAAACCAGTGACAAGTGGAGTACCACAGTGTTCAGTCCTGGGACATCTCCTGTTTGGTATCTACTTCTCTGAAGTACAGGCTAACACAGAAGGCCTCTGGCTAATGAAGTTCGCAGATGACTGCAAACTAGGAGCTATAGTCAAGTCCCCAAATGATGTAGACATCCTACAGAAGGGCCTCACTGAGACCGATGCCTGGTGTCAGAGCCATGGCCTCAAGCTGAATGCCAAAAAGTGCATTGTTATCCCCTTTGGTAAAAACTCTGTACCCATGAACTACCACATAGACGGCAGTCTTCTTAACACTGAATGTGTGATAAGAGACCTTGGGACCCAGGTGGACAGTAGTCTCTCCTTTGATAATCACATTGCCACAGTAGTCAGGAAATCCTTCACCTAACACACCTCATCACAAAAGGGTTCTCATCCAGGTAAAAAGAGGTCATTGTTCCCCTCTACTCTACACTCTTTATACCAATTATAGAGTACAATACCCCTTTTGGAATGTACCTCACAAGACATCTGCAGCAGCTGGAAAGGCCACAGAAGTACCTCACAAAGAGAATTACTGGCCTCAAAGAGATGCCCTACACTGATCGTCTCAAAAAACTCCAGCTTTACTCTGCAGCATATCGCCTACTCTGAGGTGATCTCTGCCTAAAATATAAAGCTATGTCAAACCCAGAGCTGTTGGACATGTTACACCTAAAGAAATTCCAATCCCTCTGAGCTACACGCTTTAGGGACCTAAACCTTGTCACCACAATAAATGGGACTTGCTGGAGGGATAGATTCCTGTCCCAGAGACTTCCCATACTCTGAAACAGGCTACCCATCTATGTCAAGCAAAGTTCCTCATTAACAATCTTCAAGAAAAATCTTGATGATTGGATGGGAAATAGGAAATACACCCCGGAGATCACTTCTGTGGCTCTGCTCGACAGGGGCACAGGAAATTAACTTTCTTGGGTTGGCGTAAGCCAGGGAACTTTGTTGGCTAGGCTAACTTAGGCCCTTGGGCCGATAGCCTAGTACCTACTATGAACCTATGAACCTATGAACACTGCAGTTTTTACATACTACCGATTTCCTGGCCTGCATCTTCAAGGGGCTTATTTTATTGCTCTTGGATGTCTCATAGGAATATTGTATTTTTGGAATGAAATGATAGTCAAAAATAAAGTGTAGAACCAGCCCACAGAACTGTCCATCTCTCTGTTTTTGTTCGTTGGGTAAAAAACACAAAGTTATCAAAGAGCTTATTTTATTTATTATTTATTTTACATTTATTGACCGGGATAGTCCGTCTGGGTGGAAGCCCATTTTCAGTGAAGGCCCGGGGAGAAAAGCCCCAATGGAAAAAAAGAAAACAAAGAATACATTAATAGTTACAGTGTAGATTTTGCATAGAATTTTACAGAAATATTTGAAGTAAACAAGAAAAGTACATGAAATTACACAATAGGCATATTATTTATATAATGAAAATTTTTACAATTGTAATAATTGACATTTGAGTTTTATACACACACATATATATATATATATATATATATATATATATATATATATATCTATAGGGTAGAATTATGGGTAATGGAAAAAGTGGGAGTAGGGTCTGAGTGGTGACTATAATATGAAGGGGAAGAAATTTGGGGTGAGGTTGTGTGCTATTAGCCTGGGTTGGTGCAGGAGCAGAGCCAGTTGCTACTGAGGTGGTCTTTGAGCAATGTTTTGAATTGCTGTAGGCTGGTAGTGTTTAGGATGTAGTGGGGAATTGAGTTCCAATGTTTAGAAATGTCATGAGAGTAACGGGTGTCCCTGGATTTGTTGCTGCTTTTGGATACTTAGAGGAGAGTTTTGTGTGAGGATCGGAATTATCGAGTATTGGCGTATGGCTGGAGTATTTGTTGTAGGGATGGGGTTCTGTTTGGTTGGAATTTTAGTTGGTTGGTGAAAATAAGTTGGGTATAGGTTAGTTGTGGGAGCTCTAGCCATTTTATTTGTTGCAGGGCAGTGCAGTGGTGGGACCTGTGTAGGCAAACTTGGCTATTTTATCGTTGGCTGACTCAAGTTTGGTAATGTCAATTTTGTTAAGGTTTGTAAAGATGGGAGCAGTATAGAGAAGAGTGGATAAAAGATGAGTCATGGCGATGTTAAGTCTAGACTGGCTAGATAGGAAAGGATTAATTTGATAGTGGGAGCCTAGTTTGATATGTGTTTTTTAATGGTTTGAGAGAGGTGTAGGTGAAATTGTAGCTTGCTATCAAATGTAACACCTAGTAGTTTGGTTTGTGAGGTGGTTGTTATGGTAGTGTTGTTGAAGGAGCGGATTGGAAAAGTTGCTGGCGGAATGGATGTTTTGTTGGGGAGAAAGAGCGTCAGTTTGGTCTTGTTTGGGTTCAGTATAAGGTTAGTGTTAGTTAGCCAGGAATCTATTTCTAGGAGGGATTGTTGTGTTATAACCTGTAGTTGTGTTAGAGATAGTGTGGTGCATATGAGGGTAGAGTCATCTATATACTGGATGACTGAAACAAGAAATATGGATTTATGGAGTTGGTTGGTGAAAATGGTGAAAAGCAGGGGCCTAAAATGGAGCCTTGTGGAACTCCTATGTTGACAGGAAACAGAGATGATATTCCTGTTGCCATCTATCTAACAGCTTGCTGACATTTGGTTAGATAGCTGTGGAACCAAGCTAAGGAAGAATGACTGAGTTATTCCATACTAACCACTTAAAAGGGGTTTTGCATGTTGTACTTGTGATGGTGTTACTCACACAAGACGTTTAGTTTTCCTGGACTGCATTAATTATTGACAATTGTCTTACATAATTTTAAAATGAGTTTAAACTAAAAGGACTGCTTCTGTGTCACTGCTGCTATTACTATTTAGTGCATGTGATTTATGCTGCTTGTTCACAACAGGTTATACTGCTCCACAGGCTTCTACTTTTTCCATCATGACATTTTCTTCCACAGGAGAAAACTAATGTTTGTATGAATGCAGAAGTACAGATTTTTGTTTTTTTGAAAGGCCTCATTCCCACCATTTGATCTTGTCATGTAATGTTCTAAGTGTTGCATGAACTTGCGGATGTGTGGCATTATAGACTTATTTTTAAAGTCCTGCAGATTGTCACTGTACAAGCTGACATACAGGACAGCCATGCTATAACTAATATTTTGCTCGTATCTGCAGTGATGAGGGGCACCTCATTTACCACTCCTTCTGCAATGATGGGGGAAATGGGCAGCTCATTAGTCACTCATTATTATCATATTTTTGGGGCTGATTACTGACATTGGATTGTGAGTAATATGTACAGATGCTTGCATCAGTGCCAGTAAGCCAGTAGTGACAAGACTGAAATATTAAATTGTCATCTGAATTAGGAAACAAGTAGTACTCTGACTTGTGAACCTACATGCCTAGCAGATGTATGTACAATTACACCTATGAACGACAATCTCCTCTAGAGGGTAGTTTGGGAAGAGGCACTAAAACACAATATAAAGAAGCACAGGGGCAGAGCTGGTCTGCAAGCACAGGTTTGGCACCTTCCCTTAACTCTCACCAAGATAGTTATGGCAAACACATTTTTCCAGTAAAAAAAAGGCCATCACTCAGAGCACCTGCTCTAGGAGCCAGGCTGTTTCTTTATCATGATTCTTTAATTACCCAATTGTTAACTGGGAATCATATATGGCATGCATCGTGCATAGCATGAAACATGACCTCTCAGGACCTCTGGAATTGCTGTTTAACTGTATCCTCTAAACAGGTTTCATGCCTCATGAACAGAAAAGAGCAACAGTCATCCTTCTGCCCAGAGATGGGCCATCTACATACCCTGGAAACTACAAATCCATAAGTATCACCAGTCTCATATGCAAAGCCATAAAAAGAATTATCATGGAAATTATCAATAATGACATAGGAAACCTCCAGACACTGCACTCAACACAATTTGGTTCTGTGAAGGGCAGACCATGCCTACTCACTCACCTGGACTTCTTTGAAAAGGTCAGCAAAGCAATGGATGAGTGAAATTGGTTTACATTGCCTAACTTGACCTGGCCAAGGCATTTGACATAATACCCAACTCGGGCATTGTTGACAAACTCAAGAGGTTAGGTATAAACTCTTGTGATACTCAATGGATAGCCAGCTGGCTCACAGTAGAACCCAGAAAGCTGGAATTGGGGAGTCCACCTCTACAAAGAGGCCAGTTACAAGTGGATTGCTCTTGAGACCACCCATTTTTAGTATTTCCTTCTCTGAAGTCAAGGACAATGACAAGGGCCTCTGGCTGACTAAATTTGCAGATGACTGTAAATTAGGAGACGTCATAGAATCCCAGACCAACACAAATGTTTTCTAGCAAAGTCTGACACAGACACAGACACAGACATAGACACATAACTGGTGTCAGAACCATGGATTAAAACTAAATGCCAAGAAATGGATAATAGCATCCTTTGGGAAGTAATCCAACCCTGGCAACTATCATATTGACAACATACCCCTAATAATTGACCCAGTAGTTAGGGACTTGGGAACACACATAGATATTAATCTAGACTTTGACCATGACATATCTACAGTAGTGAGAAAATCACTCTATGCTACGCAACTTATAAACAAAGGTATGGCATCTAGGTCCAAGGAAGTCACTATTCCACTGTACTTGGCAATCATCAGACCTATCACTGAGTACAGTGACCAGTTTGGTATGTACCTTACCAGACACATCTAACAATTGGAAGGTCCACAGATATTCTTCACTAAAAGAATACAGGGTGTAAGTAATGTCGTATTCTGACTGCTTCCAGGCCCTATCCCTGTATTCTGTCTCCTACAGGCTGTTAGCATACAAGGCATTGTCAAATCCCACCCTGATGGACCTCTTTCATATCTGGAAAACAAACAGCACCAGAATTATCCATTCTAAAGACTTAAACCTTTTATGATATAAAAATAGGACCTGTTGGAGACAGGTATGCATCACAGACACTACCCTGTCTCTGGAACAGGCTCCCCATTCATGTGAAGCACATTTCTTCCCGAACTCAATTCAAGTGTAACTTAGACAATTGAATGGGCAACAGGAAATGTATCTCTGGTTTGGCACCTGTGTCTATAATAGGCACAGGCAGATGGTAAATGGTTCATCTCCCAGGCCATTGCTTGTAAATGTTTCATCTCCAAAGCCCATACTTACACTTATCAAGGGTACCAGAACTCATCAGAGATTTGGAATGCATGGCTAGACCTAAAAAACCCCTTTTGGCCATTAGCCTAGTACACACCTGTGGACCTATGAAGAAAGTGAAACACAGTCACCATATTTTCAAGAAAAGGCAGACAACAGAAGCAGTCCCTGTAGCATAAAAATGGTAGACTGTAATGCAGACAGAAAGGTTTTTCCCTTTTTTTAAATGTTAACCAAAACACTAAATGTTAGGCAGCGATTACACTAATCTGAATGTATCACATAAAAAGCACATGAGAAAGAAGGGCATCATGGAATGAAACTGGAGAAACATAAAGCAAGTAATGGACTAAACGTCTTCCAGCTTTTCTCGGTTAGGGGTCACCACAGCGGATCACCTGTCTGCTCATGATTGGCAGTCGAGTTTTACAGTGTTGAGTTGCCAGCCCGGTGCCCAACCTTCCACAGAAGGCACACATACATGCACGCACTCACACCTAGGGCCAATTTAGAGTGTCCAATCCACCTACAGTATGTCTTTGGGATGTGGGAGGAAATCGGAGCACCCGGAGGAAACCCATGCAACCACAGGGAGGACATGCAGACTCCACACAGAAGGCACCCCAGCCAAGGATCAAACTGGAGAACCTCTTGTTGTGAGGCGACAACGCTAACTGCTGCACCACCGTGGCCGCCCAAGTAATGGACTAAACTATAAGTCCAAAAAGCATTACCAAATATCACTCAAGACGTCAATGTTTGCAGAATTTAAAACAATCTGCATTTGTTTCTAAACCCTTTTAAAAAAGTCAGAGGGTAAGCTGCATTGGGGGGAAAATGACACCAAAAATGAACTCTTCTACTTATCAATCATTCTTTTGTGTATACGTTCAAATGGCTGACACATTTCTGAGACTGAAGAACATAAAAGTAGTAAAGAAGTCATCATGTCTTGATGTCATTTTCAAGTCTTTTTATAAGGGATACAAAAGAAATGAAGATACTTGTGGAGAAACTGCATATTGATATCAGCAGTTGTTTTGTGAGAGTGGAAGGTTTTAACTAAATAGAATTACTGCTTTCTTTATTTCTCTTAACCGTACCTGTTTAGCTGTGTCTATGTCTTCTGGAACATACATGCAATTCAACAAAGGATGCAGTAAGAGTGGTTAATGGTTTATCTGTGATTGATGGCACCAGTACTATAACCCTATAAGAATAGCAGAGGGGCAATACTTGGTTTTGCAGGTGTAGATAGGCTGCAGCTCTCAGATGAAAACAGGACTGTTAGTTGAAAGTGGAAACAGTAGCCTGGGACAAATTATTCTGGGTTTTTCAGCACTGAAGTTTAGGTGTTGGGAGAATACTACCTAGTCCCACACATTATAATGGGATTTAGCCTAGCTAGAACAATTTTATCAGAGTAGCTCTCCAGCATTCAGGAAATTATAGCAGTTTAAGGGCACATATTGAAGGTATTCCTGAGTTTGGAAAATGATTGAAAGATTCAGTAAAATGAGTGTATGTGTGAGCTTACAGTAACTGTGATTATGAATAATGTTCCTGACCATATCCATATTACTGCCTATAGTTTTGCGAATTATGCAAACTTAGGAGGAAGAAGATATAGGAGTGGTGGTGGCGGCACAGCTAAGGCAGGATGTTCTGCATAATGATCAGCATGAACAGCATATGAAAAAGGCTGGCTAGCAGCAGTACCAACCTTCAGCATAAGTTATGAATGGAATGTGGTTGGTATTAGTAGCATAGATGAAGTATTTCAATGAAATCAGCAAATTGATCCTAGTTTCCAATGCTACAAAAACTCCAGACAGTAGTAAGGAAATAAGATGTTGCAAGATGCTGTAATACACACTGGAATGGTCATAATGGAGAGGTTCTAAAGCATCTCCATGCCTCCAGAACTGCTACTGGCACCTTCTGGTTGTGGACCATGTTATTTCTTTATATGAATATGACCCAGACAGTAAGCACAGCTGGCCAAGTTACTTTCCTCACATGTGTACTCTGTCACAGTATATAACTTTGGGATTTTCTGCACTACCACTAAGTTGAGAACATTGAGAACTCTGGTTTTCCAGAACTACCATTGGTAACTTCTGGTTCTAGACCATGCCACTTCTTTCTTGGAAGAGATGACTGCAATCCCCACTGAAAGCTCAGTGTGCTAACATTTTTTTTGCCACATGAGTATGTTACCATAGAGAATAGTTTAGGGGCTCTCCACAAAACCAGTAAGATAGAATGGTTTTAGGACTCTGGTAAAGTATCTTCTATGTCCTTGAATTGTTATCAGTGAGCCTACAAAAATGCATCTTTGTGAAAATGGAGTCCATAACTATTTCAGGGTATCCATAAAACTTACATATATATTGGATACAGCAGAACAGAAAAAAATATAACTAGCATAGGCAATGACAAGACTGTGCCCTCTAGTGATAAAGAGAAAATAGCCTATTAGTTATTTGGTGTCTATAATTTAGCAGAATTTCTCTTTAAGATACTTTTCAAATCAGGACATGAAGTTTATGCTGTCCTTGTCAACCAGTTTGTCATAGAAGAATAGGATGAAAGCACTCTGAGATTGCTGTGTCTACAAAAGACTAACAGACTGATAGGATGGTTCAGTGTGACTCTCACAACAAGTGAGACAGCATTTGTAGACCAAGCCTAAAATACAGCTTTCCTTAGCTATGTGGATGCTGTGGAGAAGTCTGGGGAACAGTCACTCATGCTTCTACTAGTTTAAATGGTGCTGGGACTGTAAATTTAGTTTAGAGTGAACAAAAGTTAATCATGTTGCAAGTAAGCAGTGTGTTGAAGAGTACGCCCTAAATTAAAATGTCAAGTACTAAAGAGCTAAAGCTGCTGCCCCTGAAGTACTGGTCCACTGTATAATAGTAACAGGATGGCCTTGTATGATGGTGAGGCCATAGCCTAAGAGGAAGGAGTGGAACAGCAAGTTATTGTACTTGTCCCATTCCAATACAATTAATTATTTGTAGCTTGGGAGGGATGAGTGACATAAAAAGTCTACGTATTTTTAGCAGTGTAGCAGGCTGCCTGCCAAATGACCCAGGTGTAGGATATATATTATGGGTATAGTCGTGTCTTAATCTTTTAGAGAGGAACTAATTTTTATCGGATGCTATGAAGCAGAAGTAGGGAGTAAGCAAATTCTGTGATGGTACAGTTATAATAAATCCTGCCAGAGAACTCCGGATAGTTTAATCTTCTGATATCAGAAACATTTAAAATTGTTCAAAAAAATTCTGATTCTTATCAAGTAGTCCACCATAGTACTCATATGACTTAAGAGGACTATGGAATAGGAACCATGGAGACCTGATAATCGGAGATGGATGCTCACCTATGAGGCATGTCCTTGGATCCTAATCGCAAAGCTCGGTACCGTGGATTACTGACAGATGTTATTATTATCCTCCCATAGCCAACAAGACTTGTATTTTTCCATGTGGCTCATTCAAATTCAGTCTAATAACATTCTTGATGAAGTGT
This sequence comes from Protopterus annectens, assembly GCF_019279795.1. NCBI lineage: Eukaryota > Metazoa > Chordata > Ceratodontiformes > Protopteridae > Protopterus > Protopterus annectens. The sequence goes on along the minus strand of NC_056751.1, from coordinate 681,394,003 downwards.
GATACAGCATTCTTTCAGAAAGTTCTGGATTACATCCTGACAAAAAACAAGTGATTAATCACCTGTCTACATAAATAACACTGCTGTCTTCAAATATATGAATTAAGTATACTTTCTGACTGAGACACAGATGTTTTGTGTAGTAAATGTTGCAGAGCTGATGGGTACTGCTTGGATGAGTCAAGTAGGTGTGGCTGTATTGCCCATCTGGGGATGTATAGGCAGTGAATTAATTCATCCACAGTGACAATGGAACTAAACTTCCACTTTTAACCTATCCCAGCAACAATTCAACAGGTAAGGGCATTCTTTACATGGGGGAGGGGTACTATATTAGCTGCATTTCCCTTCATTACAGTGAAGTGACCTATCCTTATATAGATATGATAAAAAATGCCTCAAAAATAAATCACACACAGATTAATGTGATCCTCTCTTTTAGAAGTTCAAGCATTGGTGAATTCCCCATGTTATTGGTCACCAGCTGTGTCCCTTATATTTGCGGTCTTCCTGGATGCCTTGGGGCAGGAGTAATGGTATTTTGAATCAGTTGATGTCACAGTGGCATATACGCACTTCTTTAGTGTACTTAAGTGAGGAACTGCCACCTCTAGAGGTGTGCTATGTCATGGAAGAAACGAAAAGAGATGACAATCTCTAAGAAAGGTGTCGCCCTTTAGAACCTACCGTTATATCTGTCAAGGAGGCAGTGGGCACTGCCTGTAGTTAGAAACGTTGCCATAACTGTATCAAGCTAGGAGACAAAAGGCAAACATGTGCTGTGTTTGGCATTTGAACTATCTGAATGTTGATTAAGCCCATAAGAAAGTAACCAATGTTAGTGGTAATGGACTGTTAATGTAGGGTATATTCTGGTAAGCAAACCTCACTTTGCACATATAAGTGATAGTACGAACAGCTGGATACTCAACAGAAAAATGTCTCGATGACTAGGACGTGCCGATGGGAAAATGTGGAAGAAAACGGCAGCGGTGCCATGTGACTTTATGATGAAGTCGTCCTTTGTAGATGATTCTTTCTTGGACAAGATGATTGTCACATCAACAGAGCAAGTACGTTGAAAGTTCTCCTGAAAGAATCACGAGATGAAAAGTATGAATGAACGTTGAACGAACAATCAAGAGGATGGACAGACAGACAAATAAGTAATTAAATAAATCATAAACACTGGGGGTGCACTTCCATAAGACAGCTAATGATGAACACAAATATCCTAGCGGACGTCACTGTTATAAATAAAAATAATTTTGTAGTAGTGTCTCCTAGGCTCATATGTTCATAGCTAATTATTACACTATGTATCCTTGTGGCCCATTTTAAGCCTAGCCAGCTTCCCTTTTTTGCTTGAAGTAACTTATCCTCTTTTTTGTTAGATTGGCTTTGTCCATCCTGTGACTGATACTTATATGTTGTTCCTAATGGCAATAATTGGGATCATACCATAGATAATTTGAGGGGATCCATACATGGGATAAAAAGCTTTTATGAGGTGCATCTGTCCATTAGTAGTGCGGGGGACAATCCTCGGGTAAATGTTCTATTACCCATCTGCAGATCTAAGTTGCACTTGACTATGGTCAGTATGAGCTTTGTTTTATGTGGCTGGGAAGTCTGTTTCGGAGCAGTGGTATCCTTTGTAAGATATACCTGTCCCTCCAGACTGTTCTGTTGATGTTACAGAAAGGGGTTTCAATCTCTATGTCAAGTATTTCTGATGTCATTTGACTTGCTGATGGTCCATCAGTACTGGGTCAGCGGATGCCTTGTATGTCAAACACAGGTCACCTCTTAGCAGTTTCTGGGATACTGATTGACTCCCTCTTCCTCTCTCTCCCTGTGTCTCTCTCTCACACACACACACACACACACACACACACACACACACACACACACACACACACACACACACACACACACACACACATACACACACATCTTTTTGTATTTCTCACAAGTGACTGTCATAAAATGCTCAGAATGAATAGGACTCCCCCTGGAAACAAGCAGAGTATAGTGATTACAATGTTCTTTGTTTTGGGATGAAACAGGAAATACCAGCACAACAACTATCATAAGCATTAAAAGTCAAATCTTGTGCCAAAAGTACTTCTCAACTAAGCAAATAATGGAAGAAAAAGTTTATTACCTGTTATATTATCTTGGTTAAAGAATTGTCATTGTTTTTGTCTTAGGAAATATGAAATTACTAGATATGTTCTTATTCTGTAAATCTTTACAGTATTGCAGTAAATTATCTATTTTTCCAAAATCAGTTTAGATTGATATGCTATATTAAAATATATTTATGCATCTGTGGAATCACTTGCTTTCTTTTCTCTGCCTTTGCTTAATTGCAAAGTTACATTTTTTTAGAACAGATCCTGGGCACTTTTTATGAAATGAAATATAGGCAGGGGTGGACTGGGCATCTGGCAGATCTGGCAAATGTCAGAAGGGCTGGTGCCAAAATGGGCCAGTGGGCTGGTGCTCTTTAAAATTGTATGCATAAAAATGCCATTTATTCAAATCAGCATCCACAAAATCATAATTATCATTGTCCATTGTCCAAACACATCTAAAGTGTTATTAGTTATATTCAAATGTAAAATATTTATAGCTGACAAAGCCAATGGGTGAGGTGGGTCGTATATGCAACTAAACTTTATATACTGGTAGCAGTTGGAACTGCAAGCTAGTGCGTAAAGTCAAAAGCAATTCTATGCTGAACTTGGAGCAGTGCCCGTGTGCTTAAGTTCTGCTTTAATAAAAGAAAGAAAAAAATGCATCATTTTGTCTCCAGACTATTTTTAAAACAGTTCTGACTGGGAAGACCACAGACATCAATGAAGATGCCCAGAAGTCATTGCAGTTTTAACCCCAGGAAATAGGATGTTGACTGGACTGTGAAGTCAGCAGCTTTCACTTAATCTCAGCACATGCGTGACATGGCTGCTGATTAGTCCTGTTACTCTCACGTTCTCTTCACGCACTTCAGTTGAATAATGGGAAAGAATGTGAAAGCGAAGAGATGAACGACCGAAGAAGAGAAAATCAGTGATCAGGATGGATTAGTGTTTAAACTTTAAGGTAAGTTCTCAGTTTTTTTTTTTTCTGGCAGGCAAACCAGATACTTTCTGTCGTTTTTTCCTGACAGTGTCAACCACATACTTTCTGTATTTATTTACTTTTTCCTGGCAGGGTCAGCCAGATAATTTCTGTATTTAATTATTTCCTGGCAGGGTCGACCAGAAAATTGTTAAATCTCACTTGGTTTGCTAAAATTAATACGAAAACTAAAGAATATATTAAAAGTATTTTTAATTGTTATTTAATTGTAACTTAATTATTTAATGTTAATTGTTTAATTGTTGATAAATAATTAGAATTGTAATGACAGATAATATAATATTAAATACTGAGTGTTTCAACATTTCTGTTTGTTTTATTTTAATCCAGTTTCCATGTTTTTGTTAAGAATTTCAATATCCCACACTTGTTTTCTTTCGGCTTTTCCCAGTTAGGGGTCGCCACAGCGGAACTCCGATCCGCTAATGATTGGCAGTAGATTTTTTACGGGTGCAGAGGTGCCAGCTCGACACCCAACCTTCAATGAAGGCACGCTCATTCTACGCATGTCTTTCAAACACCACTTGACCACAGGGAGGACATGCAGACTCCACACAGAAGGCGCTCCAGCCGAGAATCAAACGGGAGAACCTCTTGCCTTGAGGCAACAACTCCACCGCTGCACCACCGCAGCTTAATTTCAATATCCCACACTACTTAGTGAAAATAGGCCAGTAATTCTGATGGTACCAGAGTCTAATTCTTGTCCCAATTTACATATCTGATTTATAGCTATGAATAGTCAGATGTTTTCTTTAGTCAAATAGGTACTACAGATGTCTCACTAGTAACAATGTACAATAAAAAATGACTATCTTCACAACTTCCCACTAGTTAGTGCTGATTAACTGAAGAAGAATATTGTATGATGTCAGTTTTGTCACAGGGAAAGTATCACTCCCACACTCCCAGTGTTTATTTTTATTTTTTGTTTTGACTCATACCAGTCTTCAGTCATCATGTCTGTCCTCACACCATTGGCCATTCTTTCTTCATCCTGTTAGGTATTATGGTCTCACATCACCCTACAGAAGGAGGATCTCTTTTTACAGAGGGAAATCATTTTGCGTAACTTTTTTTTATAACCAGGCCATGGTGGAGTGTCAGAAACCCATAGATCATGATCTGTAGCTTTTTTTTTTTTTTGGGTTATATTCTAATCCCCCCTATGTTAGCTGACAGGCAGGGTACAATTCCTGCAGTGTTTTGGCTTTTAAAGGTTTCCTCATACAAAACCTGCCAACATAGATATAAACGCGTCCCTTGGAAAATTCATGCTCCCATGCCCTACTTTCTCACTTAAAGAGAATACCTGTAGTTTAATCCAAATCGCAGGAGTTGCTCTGGCAGTAGGATACATACAAACCCTTTCTGCCCTGTGTGCACAAACCAGTATAGGTGATACACTGCCACTACTGCCCAAACTGGTCCTCTACAGCCTGGCTGATAATCAAACCTAGACTGTAGTCATAGCTTTACTCACCTGTGCCACAAAGTCATCTAAAATATAGTCAATAGTTGTTGTTGATACAAGCATCTTAAATGGGGAAACTTCTTACTCTGTTTTTTTTTCATTGTGGTGGAAAGAACCATTGCAAATAATGTATGTCAAAGTGACACAGTTGACCAAGTATGTTTGGAAAAATGAGGCAGTCATCAATAACCAAGGTCTAGACAGTCTTCACATGGAATGTTAGAATGTTTTGTCTCCCCCTGGTGCCAATTAGTCCTCAGGCTACTCACCCAGTTGCTGTGACTGTGCAACTCAAGAACCCCAAATCAGACACCATGTTAATCAGAAATCTAGAACCCAGAAAAGGGTATAACTTTAGCTAATGTTGCGAAAGAAACACAAAAAATATCAGAATAAATAAGGTGAAAGAAAATGGATGAATGGCAATGATCATGGATGCTGTTAACAAAACTGGACACATTCTGGGATACAGTGGTCTTTAGGTTGCTTGGAAGAAACCGAGTGCTGAAAGAAAGATGTAATCATGTAACCTGCAGAATCTTATGATGCAAAAGAATGTTTATGTCACAGCTGATAGTAGCAAATTTTATAAATGTCTGCTGGATAAAATTTTTGGAATGTTCTATATCCAGTAAAAGTGATGCCCACTTGATTTATAGACCAGCATATACTCATTAGCTTTTAAGTCATAGCCACAGCACCTAACGTTAACACGAGGCCAGGATTGTGGGGTGAAGTAGTGAGGATAAGAGAAAGATTCAACGTTTGAATTATCTTCATGTCAGTAGATTAACTTCTTAAAGAATGCATCTTGGACTTGGATAACATGCAGTCTGCACACCACCATGCCCAGGATGTAGGCAGACTTTGACTGTAATACACTTTTGACAGATTATAAGCATAGAGACCTCTAGATGGGATGACAGACTTTCTACACTATGGTTCCATTTGGTAGTTGAATTCTTGAGTGCTCCGTAATCATAGCTCCACTTAAACTTTGCTGATTAGTGAGACCTTCCTTGTATAAAGTTTATGAACTAAAAAATCAATTCCCGGATGAAGATATAAGCAGGCTTGCCCCTAGAGGCCAAAGGGGTGAGTCTAGGACAAAACATTAGACAGAAAAATAAAACAGGAGGTCTTGATTAAGACAATGATAAATAAAGCAGAGGGAAATTCTTAAAAAATGAATGAAAACATTATGGTACAACTGAAGATCCATTTGATTTAAGTAAGTTTGTAGAAGCAAAAATGTAGCATCTTAAAATTACATTGGTTTTCACAAATGGAAACAAGATGAAGTACTTAGAGGCAGTTAAATCACTATGAATGTGGAAGAATCCAGAATCAAAATGCAGCTGCAGCTCATAACTGTATCAAAGAAACTGGGATGACATTTTATTATAAAATGTGTAACAGAGACCTGCATTTGATCCAACCAATATATAGTAAGCAATTTCATAAGGGAAAGTGAACAAAAGGATTGATATAGACAGATGACATACAGCTAATAATGCAGCATGCACTTTGCTTGGTATCTCCTAAAGAAATGGGTACCAAACATCATTGTGAGATATTCGTATAGTGACTGAGTGAACAGGAACAGAGCAAATGTTACTTTTAAGAGAGTCTGGGATGCTTAAAAAGAGCTGTGTAGAGAATCATTCTTTCTACAGGACATGATATTTCGCAGTCAAGGATGTTATGTTGCAGACGAAGGGTCATAGCAGGGACACTTGCATTTCCAGTCGCTTCATAAATAAAGGCTATGTCCCTTAGGACTGAGAGGGGCTTGTTACTGTGCCAGTACAGAAGATGAGGTGAAGAATGAGTCAGGAAACTGTAAGTTAGTCAGAATTATGTATTGATATGTCTACTTACTCGGAATGAAATATCTTCTTTTGGTCATAACATACATTCTCAGTCACCTACCTTTAACATTGTGCCTTATCTAGCGCAATACATTCTTTCCTTATTTATGCCATTTTGTATTTACTACTTGCTAAATATATCTTGCTGCATATGTCAGAATAAATTGCTGCTTTAGTTTTAGAAATATGTGATTCCTTTCTCATTTTATCACAGTATACATATTTATATCAGGACTGATATAATTGGTATACAAATGACCATGTATTTCCCATTTGGTTGCATGAATTATGCAAGCCCTGCAGTTAGTATAGTTATACGTCCTTTTCCAGAGATGTAATGACCTTGGATTTGATTACAGTTAAACTTGGTGCAAGGATTGCATCTTGTATTGTGCTTTAAATGGAGTGTAAGGCTCACCCCATGCAGATGGATATGGAGACAAACCTTCCCAGAGAAGAGAATTTCCTTTCTTTTAAAGAACCATATAAATACCCTTTCACACATTCTCCCTCATAATTTCAGGATTTGGTGCATTGTTCTTCAAAAAGCCTTTACAATAACCATGTCCATCCTGTAGACTGTACAGTTGTTAGGACAACTCCCCCCCCACACCTTTCCAGGTTCTGCTTAGCCCTCCAGCTGCTCTGTCATTTGTTGTGCCCATAAAACATAAATCTATCAATCAATCTTGTCAGGCAATCCCTGCTGTAATTGTAGTGCTGGTTGGGCCTCTAAATTTCTCAGGGAGTCAAAGTTACAAGTGTTCCTTAGTAACGTCTTTGAAGCAATGTAATATATGTAGTGGCTGGTCAACTATCCCTGATCATATGACCCTTCCCAGCATGCTAACATATACAGTTTATCTGTTTAAGCAATTAGGACTGGCTTGAGGACATGCCTGCCCTTGTCCTTTAGAGCAGCCTGTCTCCTAGCCCTTCCACAGACACAGCTTGGCAAGCTGTCTTCCTCTTAGCTGCATCCTCTGCTAAAATCATTACAAACTCTGCCCAACATGCTTCCCCTACCAAAGCGACATGCATGCCTGTCCTCTCTCTACCTGTGCCATCAATTGCCTGAATAGATCACTTGGGTCATAGTCAGTGCTTTATCTCTCTATGGCACTAGTGTTGTTAGGATGATTTGAGCATACAGAGATACATTCTGTGACATAAAGGTGATGGGTAGGCAGTATGTAAAGCTGTATCCATGATACCCAATATCATGCTGGGAATCGAGGAACAGCTCTATATCACTACTTCACCAAATGTCAAATAATGTAATACGTTAACTTCCAGGAGCAAAACCACTACAAATTTCTTCAGTTAGTAGTAAGGTTGTTTTCAAATGTCTAAGCAATGCTACAGGTATTGTGAACCAGCATAGATGCAATCATGAATGCACTGATTAGAAGAAATGTAATAATTTGAAAGTATTAATGCCCTTGTTCCATCCCAATGCATGTTTTCTTACTCCTACACCACTCATCTCTATTACTATGAGACAAAAGCTGTGCCATGCAGTACCGTAGTATCAATTTATCAGTCTTGTAGTCTAGCTAATGTCAAGAATTGACAATTACCACGAATATCCATTGGGTAAAAAGTTGTCTCAAACTGCCTATTTACATAAACTAATAAGTGACTGTTTTTTTTTCACTTTTATCTCACTGCCTACATCCTCATAATTCCAACAAAACCATTATAACACGTTCTCCAAGCACATTACTTCTGAATCTCATCTCACAGTCACACCCTGTTTATATCAACATTCATGTATCCTACTGTTCAACCACAATTATCCAAAGCAACAGACATTTGCTCACAAATTTGGTATTAAACATAAAATCAAGAACAAATGCCTCGGTGTGTACCATGTCACCTCCATAACCATAATACTTAGTGGCGACATCCACCCTGGTGACATCCACCCAAAAGCAGGCCTAACTCAGCACATTCAGGCACCAGACACCATATTCCCATCAGCTCCTTTATCACTACTATCTCATCCACAGTCCGTCATCAGCTTTCATATATACCATACCAACTAACAGAGTATTTATAACAAACTCCCTTTAGTGCATGCCATGCATGGGTATCACTGGGCATTCAAGACATCTTAGTTACCAAAGAATCCTGCCTCTGCCAGTTAAAACATAAATACATTTCCCCATCAGGCTATAATATTATCAGATTGGATAGAAACAGCAACAAAGTTGACAGTGTTGCAATTTTCTACAAAGCATACTAGATATCACCCTTTCACCCCTCCATCCTGCCTTTCTCTAACTTGAAAATCCTACTATCCCTGTTAAAACTAAACACTTACAAGACAGTTGCAATCATGGGTATGTATGATCCCAGGCAACAATGCAGTGTACATATTACTTCCAATATTTCCAACTAATTTACAAGTCTGATGCTTGAGAAATATGTTATGTACACTGACAAGGCATGCCAAAATAGCAGCACTAAATTACTTAATTAACTTTATGAAAACAATGCACCCTATCTCCCTTATTATCTATAGCAGAGTAATATACACACATATGCATACTTACATTAAAACAGTGGGGTACAATGTAACAGTACAGTGCAGTATGGTATGGCCTAGCATCATTCATAATGTTATTAATTAGATCAAACAAACTTAAAGCATGCATTAGCAGAAGGCTTGTTAAAGAGATTTGAGGAGTGCTTGCCAACTTCACTAGGAGCAGTTGCATGACATGCTGCAACTTCACATCAACAAAAGGTTTCGGCTCAGTCAGCGCAAAATGCTAAAAGAACATATATGTGCTGAGGTGTAGTAGAAACAATGATAAAATGGTAAGCAGATTGCATTATGTGTGTGTGTGTGTGTGTGTGTGTGTGTGTGTGTGTGTGTTTGTGTGCATGCATGTGTGTGTGTGTGTGTGTGTGTGTGTGTGTGTGTGTGTGTGCATGTGTGTGCACGTGTGTGTGTGTGTGTGTGTGTGTGTGTGTGTGTGTGTGTGTGTGTGTGTGTGTGAGTATGTGAGATGCATAGCATTTAGGAAGTGGCTAACCCTATTCTAAAATGGGTAGGCAATATACAATAGGAGTTGATAGTTGTGTTTATCTCTATTTTTTTAAATTATTTATTTTATCCAAGTTGACTGGCATCACATATCCTTTCACTACTAACTAAACTTTGTAGGCAACATTATTCACCAAATGGTGTGAGAGTGAATATGGCCTAAAAATGGTGCTACCATATAGTGAAAACTGTGCTTTTTCCTACTGCTGATTTATTTGTTTATTCTTTATTAACTGGTTTACTCCCACTCAGCCACTGTCCACTTTTCAGTGGAGAACTGAGTTGGTATCATATTGATTAGGGATAATTTGACCACGGCACTAGGGAATGTCCCTTTCTAAGAGCTGATGTTCTCTGCATGCTCCCATCTCAGAACAATACGAGACCAATGGCTTATGTACTGTACAGGGTCCATGTACAATGTTCCAACATGGACTTCTACTCCTTAGTGATACATGTCTTCTTTATTGTAAGACATGAGATAAACCACTGTTAGTCTGTACTAAGAATTGATAAATCACCACCAGATACTCACTGTACCCTCAAGAATGGTGAACCAGTAAAACACATCCCATCAGAGAGTGTGGCCTTCTACCATTCATAGGTTCATAGGTAAATACTTGGCAATCAATCTACAGACCATGTCAAGCTTAGCCAAATAAACTATTCAAAATTTATCTCTAGCCTCACGGAGGACAAAATAAGTTAGACAAGGAGAGAATTTGAGGCTGCCTGTCTATTTATCTAGGTTTATCTTGAAGGTGGCAAGGGTGCTACTTTGATTGACTTGTAGTAGAAGTTTATTCAAAAGATGAGGGGTACATTGGGATATAAATCTATTACACCAACGTGTCTTATTTATCCGCTGAATAAAGTATAGTTCCTTTAACTGAGTGTTTGAGGTGTAATCCGTTTTTTGAAGGAAGAGGCAGTCAAACCGGGTTAGATTTTTCATGACACAGAAGGCTCAACACAGATCTCCGTGGATGATAAGAGTCGATAAGAGACTGAAAGCAGAGAAAGGCCTGATAGTCTCTCCTGATAAGTAAGATTTTTGAAGACAGTAATCTTTTTAATTATGAATCTCTGAGGTGTTTCAAGTTGTGTGATATGTTTAAATAAACACATGCCAAAAGGTGCATTATATTCAATAATGAGTTTTATAAAATATAAGCAAAAGAGAATTAAGACATCTTTGGGTTTAGTGAAGATGTCTTTGGAAATTAGATGGGCCAGGTAAAAGGCTTTCCAAAATACTAGATCCCTTACAGCAGTCTTTGATTGGAAAGGTACAGCTCCTGTGTGGTAAGTGAAACTGTTTCTGTTTGCTTGTTTTTTTTTTTTTTTACCACAATGGACTCTGCAACATTTTTTTACATTTAGTTTGAGGCTATTGTACTTCCACCAGAAGTTAACATGGTCTAACCCACACTAAAGCAATTGTGGGTCGGTTGAAGATTAAATAACAATACCCAATTTACAATTAGTTAACCATAGGCCAGCAGTGCTGTCCTGAAGGTCTGAGAAATACGTGCCAAATAGGAGAGGTCCCTTGCATCAGAAGAGACACCTGATACTCTGACCACATGGGTTCGGTTAGAGAACTAGTCAGCTATTCATCGCACAGTATAAGGATTTATATTCAGATTTACAAGTCTGTTAATAATGCCTGCACGGAGAACAGTGTCAAATGCCTTGGCCATGTCTATGTATTGATGAGAGTCCAGGGTTAAAAGATTTTAAATGTCCAGATTGAAGAAGTCTGACATAATGTGCTCCTTAGTTTTACATATGAGGTTAGTGAAACTAATGGGTCTATAGTTTCCAGGGTCTCTGGTGGGGCCACCCTTGTGTAATGGGCATGACAATGACTGTTTTTCCAGGCTTCAAGAAGGTAACCAGTGGAGAGGGTTAGATTAAAAAGGTTAAGTAGGGGTTCTGAAAGGCCATATTTGGCATTGATAATCAGACAGCCTGGTATGTTGTCAGGACCTATGGATGAAGTATTCTTAGGTTTTGAAAGACCTGAGAGAATTTGTTCCGTAGTAATTAAAGGGGGTGGCTGGGGTTATGGAACCTTTTGAATAGCTATAACTGTAGGTGGAATAACATTTGCTATAAATTTGTTTTCTAGGATATTACCTATTTCCTTTGGGTCAGAGAGCGTAGACTGTTCAGTCTGATTGTCAGTCCTGGGTTGCTCATGATGTGGGCAGATGGCATGTGTTACCCAGCACCCAAGTTTCTTTGTGCTGGCTTTATGTTTTCATTATTTTCATATTTAGGTGCTGTTTAGTTAATGACATGGCTAATTATAATCTGAAGACATAAAGGTAAACAAAACAACATGAGAGTACGCTCTGAGCAATGAAATAGTTGGCCTGATATTTAGCAATGAGAGCTTTAATGTGAAGGGGCAACATTCCTCCAGAAGACAGATTGTGAGAAGTCTCTCAAAAAAAATGTTTTCACTTTCCTAGAGGGAATAAATATTTATCCTATTTATACTCAAAATGAAAAGTATGTACTATGTACAATAATACAGCAATTACTACTTCCTGCTATTTTCTAACAATGAAAGGGAAAAAAAATCATCATTATTATTATTTTTTAAAGCTGACAAAGTTTAGTTTATGCACTGCTCTGTATAAAATATTCGATGACAAAATAAATGCTAATATGACAGCTGGACTTTTTTGTCTTCCTCATGCATTATCATTACATATTCGTGTGCTTGTTGAATATATGTGAAAGGCTGCAGCAGAAATAGTTTGAATTCATTAACTGCCAAAAGTCTGAAATAGATGCAGGTACACAGTAAAAAAACATTATGGATAGGTTACTATTTGCACCCACATTTGCTACTGGAATCTCTGCCTTTCATATTTCACACAAAGCTTTTGGATAACAGGAATTCCATGCTGTTCACTGTGCCCAATCATTCTAGCTTTCTGTAAGCCAGCACATTCTATTTACATCCTGAAATGCATACTAGATTATGCAAAATGCAAATGACAAAGCCAGTAGGTGTCAACAAAGCTAGGATTGAAAACAAAGGATCATTTGAGTGGTGACTGTTAGTAAATGTATGCTTTAAATTAGAATTTAGAGTCCTATGCTTATTATCATCTTGCATAATTCATATAGGTATTTGTTATGATCAAAGACTGCTGTAGAGAATTTTATTATCCCAACATAGAGAACAAAACATATTTTTGCTGTATTTTATGTATTGTCATGACAGTTCATGCTTACCCCATTGAGTACAAAAGTAGACAGAGCTCCTATGTTACTTGTACTCTACCTCACAAAGAAGAACTTGTAGTAACATAGAAAGTCTTAAATTCTTACGTGGTGATAACAGAATTCATTCCCAGGATTCAGGTTTTTTTTCCATTATTAATTTTTAAGGCTATTCACACTGTGCAACACTTAGAGAATTATTTTCTGTGTATGTATCCTATGCAAGACTTTGTTCTAGCTCTTTACAATGTAAAACTAGAATACGTTTCAGGCATGTTTTTGACAATTTTTCATATTTGATGTTTGTGACTGAGATGAGGGATGGAGAAAAATAACATTATCTCTGACCAAAGGCTAAACAAAACTGAAATTATAAATTTTGCTACTGGGAAAGATGTGCTTATTTTTCCACTTATTAGTACAAGCTGTTGGAGGGGAGCTAGGGGTGAAAAATATCAGTAATTCAAGTGTGCATGATTTGGATTCAATTCTAAGCTATTTACAGTTCCCATTCATTATTAGTTCTCTTAAGCAAAAACCTGCTGCGCCTAAAATACATAGATTGGGGGCTGGCATAATGGTTAAGATATTTATCTCACAGACAAAAAGTATAAGGTTTGATTCTTCCCAAAGGGAATTGCTTAGGCTTAAAATGTCCCAGAAGGGTAATTAACCTAGTACTTACCTATAGAACAATCTTTTGCCCTTCAGAAGAAGCAAGGACCCTTACTTTACAGCAGACTGGCTCAGAAAGAATCCAGGAGATGTCTCTACCTGAAAGATTAAGCAACCCCTATGTACTTCCTAATTAACCAATTGCATACAATCAATTAAATATATAAACAATTCCATCTAAGACTACTATAGACTTTATTCAAACACATTTTCTTAAAAAAAACTTTTTTGAATCACTCTACAGATTTTTCATAAAAAAGATTTTATAAAGTTAAATTACTATCCAGATTCATTCCCCTAGGAAATGATGTTCTATAATTTATAATCATCCTACATTCTAACCTATTAAGTTCCCTTTTAAAGTTACCTCCATTATTCAAAGTTGGCCGTACCAAAACACTAAGGAACAAACTACTTGTCACTCCCCCATGTGCAGAAATAAAATGACTGGCTACTGGACTATCTATATTTTGTCTTCTTATATCCCCCAAATGTTCCATTATACATATTTTAACCTTTCTTTTTGTTTGTCCAATATACCAGCTTGTTTTTTACAGCCACACCCAATAATATATACTACTCTAAAAGAATTACAGTTAAAGGATTCTGTGGCTCTGTAATTTCTTCCATTCGTTTTATTGCCATCTAAATTCCTGACCCTACTACACACTGGGCAATTTCCACAAGCCTCTGTACCCACTTTGCCACTTGATCCAATTCTAGTACCATCCTCACTCATGGGTTCTTTCAAATTACTATATCTACCATATGAAAAAGTAATATATTTGGGAAATAAATGTCCAATTAACACATCATCACATACCACATACCAAAGCTGTCTAACTCTTTGGGTCTATATCAGAACATCGAAGTATTAAAACTTTGAATGTTCTGATATTGAACACTATTCAGAGAATGCTAAGAATAGTGAAGCTGCAGAACAGTGAATTCTTTCCTCAGGAAATAATTCGGTTGGCCATTTCTGTGGCTTCGCTATTCTTAGCGCTGTGGTGGAAAGTTACAGGTTGGGTTCAGGTAAGCGTGCGATTGTTTGTACTTTAGGGTTAGGGGCAGGTTAAGTGAGTTAGGGTTAGGGCGCGGGTTAGGCGTGTGTGCGATAGTGACAGGCTTTAGGGTTAGGGGCAGTTTAAGTGAGTTAGGGTTAGGGCACGGGTTAGGTGAGTGTGCGATAGTGACGGACCTTAGGGTTAGGGTTTGGGTTGCGGTAAGTGGGTAGATAGTAGTGCATGTTTAGTTTAGTGTAGTGTTAGATGTAGGAATTTAAGTGTATGTGTGTGATTGCTGTTTGTTTGATGTGCTTGTGTTGTGTGTATGTGTTTCGGAGCAGCAAATTCTTTCCATGGGAAAAAAAATTCGCTGTTCTGAATGTTTGATATTTTCATGTTTAGATGCTTTGGGGCCGAAGAAATCGCATTCACTAGTTTCATCTTTCGATAACATGATATAAACGCAACTATTTTTTCCAAAACATTAGAAAAAGGAGTGCTGAGTGTATATGATGCCTTTGTTTTCTCTTCTCTGTTTTTTCTTGACATTGCTTAAAACTGACCTCACTGCAACAAGCTCTTAGTTAATTAATTAAACTTTTCTTCTCTTCTAACGCAAAAACATGGTCAAAGGAATCTTCATTCCCAAGATGGTGTGTAGTTTGGCTGTTATCAGTACCACCTCCTTCTCCAGCTCCTACAGTCAGTGCTACTAAAGAGAATGTGCTCTTTCACCTCACCCCTCCTACTTTTCAACCCAAAGTACATCACTGTACCCACCTTGTAAAATCCAAATAGATTCCACTCTGTCTCAGTCACCTATTTCTCCTACTTAATTTCTAATTTTTCCACTTATACCCTCCTCAGTAATATTCTTTATTTGTGCATTTCTCTTAAAACACCCTAAAAAGTCTCAAATTTATGCTTTTTTGCATAAGTGAATCTTTATCTAGAGCTTCAAATTCCAGAACTCTCTCTGGATTCATATTTGTATCATCTGTAAGTGTGATATATTGTTTGTAACCTAATGGTTTCTAAATTAAATCTCTCTCTAAGCATTTCTAATGATATCAGCATATAAAATTGTTAGTTCATCTTCCCATCCCTGCTCAAATTTTATTCTTAGAGTCACAAAGTATCCTGCTCATATTCCATTCTTAGAGTCACAAAGTGTAATTGTGAAGATGTGTGAAGGCTGCCATCCTAGCCAGACAGAATTTTGTAGATAATTCTGTCATTTGTAAATATTAATATAAGCCACAGGCATGTTCTCTTAAATGGAAGAAAATTGTGTTAAATGTTGAACTTCAAAAATGTAACCACATTGCACTCTGCTGGAGGAAAGCTGATAAGTCAAGCATTGTATAATTGTTTGATCTCAAAACCTGGAGCCAAGATGTCTGAATGAAGGAATTCTTCCTATTGTTTTGAGACCAGAGTTAATGGCTATAATTTACATGTATAATGTATTTTATTGCTCTGGCTTCCTGACCAGCTGCAAGATCAAAAGGGCTGTAAAACTCTAAGTTTCTGTTAGCCTGGGAAACAGAAAATAATGATGTCATCTGAAATGAGTCAGTGGTACTGTGTTATCAATTTAAAGAGAGAGAGAGAATCAGAGCATTTTGCATTTGTTTTCAGAACTGAAAACATCACCAGCACTGCCTTGCTCTATATGTACATTTATTTTAGAACTGTGTTTGCTCTTAGATATAGATAGGATATAGGAAGTCTTGTCTAGCTGTTTTCTGTATTGATGTCAGAACTTTTCTACTGTATTATTTTAAGCATTTCTCTGTGATCTCTGAACTCTTGACTAGCATTGTGTAGTAAGAAATATTGTCTTGTGTTCTTATATTTTTTATTAAATATTTTTAAACCTTTCAACTGTGGTGGTTTTATGTAGAGGTAATTTAAGCTCTAGAGTACATTGCATGTATATATTGATACTGTCCAAGCCACTCCAAATAAGCCTTGTTGTTCATCACACTTACCATTTGGATAATAATATTGCACAGTAATAATTGGACACCCTTTGATAACAGCCTTATTAGTAGCTGATATTAGTGGATGGTGGCAAGTGGTACTACCATATAGTCTGGGCAAAAGGGGCATAGCTGGAGAACCTGTGCCAGCCTTCCCCAGGAGTGCCTGTGTGTTTGTATACAACTCATATCTCAAAGTGTATGTGTGTCAGCTACTTGGGCAGGGACACAAAGCACTGGAAGAACAGAGAGGGTGCTGGAGGTTTTAGCTTGACCACTAGGATGAGATCTGGACCATATAGTTGTGCCAGTGGGGAGTCTTATTGGAGATCTGGAGAGAAAGGGAGAAACCAGCCCCAGACTGATTATGATCTCTGTGTGCTCTTAAGGGAAATTGTACTTTACTGTGTGCATATTTGTTATCCTTCCCAATGTGGATGCCCCTCACTGGTGTTAGTGGTGAGGATTGAGATCAAACAATTATACAATGCTTGACTTATCAGTTTTCCCCCAGCAGAGTGCAATGTGGTTACTTTTTGAAGTTGAACATTTAACACCATTTTCTTCCATTTAAGAGAACAAGCCTGTGGCTTATATTAATATTTACAAATGACAGAATTATCTACAAAATTCTATCTGGCTAGGCTGCCAGCCTTCACATATCTTCACAGTAATAACTAACTTATTTTATACGTAACTCATATTTTTGTCTTACTTCTGTTAGTAATGATTTTCATATGTTTTTTGCTTTAGCTTTCTTCATGCAATAGTTTATTTTCTATTTTGTAAATTATTCAAAGAGTTTTTCTTTTACTCATTTAGCAGATTTGCATTTACATGTTTGGTCTTTTTGTTTGTATCCCATTTGCATTATTCCATCAATACATATAACTCATGATTCAGTTATACTTTTTCTGACATATTCAGGACTGTTTTGTTTATTTTATATTATAGGTTTCCCACTCTGATTTTTGTGTAACTTGTTCATTTTGTATATGTATTGTACCTGTGATTACTTATTTTGTATTGTGAAAAAGAGTAGCAGAGACCAGATTGGTTATCCCATTAAGAAATATTGCATACATGCATGCATGGATAAATACATACATACGTACATGCATAGAAAGACAGAATAAATAAACAATCAGATAAACAAACAAACATAAATAAATTATATGCATAAAACACAGTAAAGAGTGATATAGTTTTGCTGCAGTGAGAGCCAGTTAAAATGGTGGATATCTGCAACATTCCATTGATAGGTCACATGCAGCAGATTTAACTCATGTTAGGTAATCCTGTATCAGTTAGAATCTGTGATTGAGAAGGTTCTGGTGGCCGAGCATCACTGCCAGTAAAATCACACTATAGCTATCAATCTGTGCAGAGGAGCTAACCAATGACATGATAAATATAGGAATACTGTTTGTGCAGCGTCATCTCAGAGCACTTCATTTTCTTTTTTTATTTTTTATTGGGCTAGGATGCCTTCGTTCTGGAGTTTGCACTTTACGTTGCACTATGAATGATGCACTTCCCCTAATATAAAGTCTGCATTGGTCAGGTCTTACCATAAAACTATCTCCTTTGAAATAAATATTAAGTTTGGGACCTCAGCTAACCCTAGAACATTCAAAAAGTATTCTAAGGCTAACTACTTCCTACTAAGGAACTGTCTAACAAAATTCCAAGCCCCCCAAAAAAAACCCATGGATATAGATGCCTATGTAGAATTGTGTGTAGGAACCCTGCACAATCATATAGATAGCTGCGAGTGACAGTTGTACCTACCTAAAATAAACATAAGACAACCTACAGAATCAAGCCACCCTGATGGAATCCCAGTATAAATAGGTTGTGTAACAAAAAAAGAATATCATATCAAAAACAGAAAACAGCATTTCCCAGCAAAGCAAAACCTCCCTCTTTAGTCTGACAAGTAACTCAGGGGATTAATCAAGTCCACCAAAGCCAAATATGAGATAAAAGTAGCTTCCCATACTAACAAGAACTCTAAGGTTTTCTTCAGTTTTGTCTGCAAACTTAAAGGCTGCATCCAAGAACGTGCCAAACTAATGGTGAAATCTGCAGGCTGATAAATTTAGCTCCAATTTTATCCTTCATCAACCCCAGTCACCCCCTCCCCCCAAGAACTACAGCACACAATTTTTCCCCCTGCATTCACAAGGTGCACGTTCTCACTGCAATCTCTAAGGTCAAGAACACTGCTCTAACTGGCCCTGTGTATATATCCCAGGACGTATCCTGAATAACATGAAACCTCACCTGTCACTCCTGCTAGAATCTCTGTTTAACCATAGCCTCCAGACAGGCTTTGTGACAAATGTATGGTAGACTGCAGCAGTTATTTCTCTATATAAAGGAAGGCCTTCCATGGACCCAGGGAACTACAGACCCTTAAGACTGATTAGTTCCAAATGCAAGGCCATGGAAAGAATTATCTTGGATCTGATAAACAATGACATGAAAAGCCTAAGCACGCTAGAGCATAACCAGTTCACTTTTGTCAAAGGCAGGTTATGCCTTCTTAACCACATAGACGTCCTTGAGAAGGTCACTAAAGCTATAGATGAGATCAAAACAGTTCACATTGCATACACTGACGTGGCCAATGCATTTGGTGTGGTACCTCACTTGGGCTTTGTAGATAAACTTATGGAATTAGGCATAAATGCACGTCACCTGATGGCCAGCTGGCTCATTTATAGGATGCACGAGGTTAGGATAGGGGAATTCACCTCCACAAAAAGACCAGTCACTAGCAGGCTCCCACATGGATCAGTCAAGGTAAATTTCAAGGGCATCTGTTTGCAGACAGCAACAAACTAGATGTGGTCACTGAATCCCTGAAAGGCACAGATACCCTTCAAGAGGGCCTAATGCAGACAAACAACTGGTGCCACAGCCATGGACTAAAAATCAATTTTGAGAAATGCATAATAATATCCTTAGAAAAGATATATAACCCTAGAAATTACCACATTGATAATACACCACTAAAAGTAGAAACAGTAGTCAGGGATCTGTGACCACATGTTGACAGCAGCCTGACCTTTGGCCACCAGTTGTCTACTGTGGTGCAAAAATCCTTCTGTGTTGTACAACTTATGTAACGGAATGGCATCCAGGTCCAAGGAGGTCATGGTTCTGATGTACTTGGCTCTCATCTGACCAGTCATTGAGTAAAATGCACCCTTCGGCATGTATCTAACCAGGCATTTGCAACAGCTTAAGATACCATAGAAGTTATTCACAAAATGACAAGAAATCACAAGTCGTATGTGGACCATCTCAAAGCCCTGTCACTTTACTCAGTTTCACACAGACTGCTGCATGGTGATCTATGTTTACCCTATAAAGCATCCTCTGATTGCCAGACTGATGGACTTGATGTACAACTATAAAATAAACAACATCAGCGACATAAACAGGACATGTTGTAGGGCTAGATATATGTCTCATAGATTACCTCTTCTCTGGAACAGGCTTCCAATCCATACAAATCAAAGCTCATCCCTAACTCTATTGAAATGTAACTTGGTCCACTGGATGGGAAATTGTAAATTTAGCCCGGGTTTTGACACTGTGTCCCTAATGAACACTTGATGTGTGCAAGGCTATATTACAACTATAGAATCCCTTGGGGTATCGACAGGTCAGCAATATTTTGGTAAATGTGGGGTAAGCTTGGCTAGTCTTAAAATGGCTGTTGGAGCAATAGCATAGTAACCACCTATGAATCTACATTCCAAAACCTTAGGGCTATGTGAATTAGCAATGCTCAGATTGCCTGTAAGTCTATGCAGCATATATATGTGCATGGATATCATTGCATGCTTTCCTGGATATGTGTGTGCACGCATGTGTGTGTCTTTCTGCCTGTGTGCATGTGTGTTTTCCAATGGACTGACATCTCATCCAGATTGTTTGCTGCCTTGCAATCATTTTTTGTCAGGATAGACTCTGGCTTCTCAAACTCCCAAAATGGATGAAGTTTGTATTGAAAATGTATGGATTATTAACGCCATCAGAATATTTCATTCCTTCGTCTGAAGTAAATGTGGTATATTGAAAAGATGAAACTTTTTCTATTAGAGAATTTCTCAGCATCCGACACTAATTAAACCTGTTCTGGTGCTTGGGAAGGGTTTCTTACCATATACACTGGACTCATTTGGGTCAACTTTGAGCAGAAGAATATTTGCATGTAACCACCTCTCTGAATCAAGAAATGACATCTGGAGTTTTAGTGTTGATAACATTTTTTCCCAAAAGAATAACTGCATTGCTTGAATATCATAATTTAGTACAGGGGCTGCATATTTGCACACCTTCTTCTAGGAGATAGAATGAAAAGCAAAGCACATAATAGCAAACACTGGGCTATACTTCAGTCATGATCAGAAAAGAGTCCAATATAAGGATCCACTAACTTGCTTTCCATGTTCTTGTGGTTGGGTAACATGCACTCAGCACCTACTGGTCACGTAATACATAATTAAAGTCATAGCTTCGCCTCAAGAGTTATTGGTTAACTAACACTTACTTAAAGTCATAACTATACCCTTATTCATTTTGCAGTAGCTTGTAATACTCTTGTCATGAGGTTTAGAAGAACTGGATGTGTCCCCTAGGCTGACTCATAGTATTAGGTATGCAGACTTTTTTAAAAAACTTTTTAACAAAATGTTAATACAATTTGAACAGTTTTTTAACTGTATGTGGGAAAAAATGTTTTGATGTTAAAGACACTGGTGAAGTATTATGTTATATGAAATGCCTGTTTGGAAGATGGGATATCGCTTGGCAATAGTATGTGAAAAGAATTTTTACAGCAGCATATTTAATCATCTTGGCATAAAATTTATTCTGGAATTAAATAAGAGTTCTTAAGCTTATTTTCACCTTTGTATGTTTGATTAACAGATACCTTCTTAAAAGTTTGATAATCATTTTATTTGCTGAAAATGTAAATGCAATGTGGGAGCAGAATCCCTGTGAAAAACTGACAACAGCTATTTTAATAATGGAAACAAGGCAAATAATATGCCTGAGAAACCTGCAAGTGAAAACAATTAAAAACTGTTTTAGCCATACTCCGTCTTGTTTAAATATACAACTTCATGACCATTCAGTTGTGGGAAAAGAGAAACATTCTTTAAGGATTCACAAACTGATTGCAAGCACTGTAATCTTACAATAAAGCAAACATATGTAAAACTATTGGCTATTGTGTCCGGCGAATTAGCATCGGGTAGAGTACCTTCAATGGGAGGGTTTTTGCTAAATAGTAGATCTCAGTGGACAGCATATTCCTCTAGGGATGCAATGTTATGACTTCTTTAGAAGTTCTTTGATTCTGTTTATATATTATTTATGATTCAATGATACCAAATTTGTATTTCAGTGATACTAAATTTGTGTTGCACCAATTATTTAATTATTGTTGTTCAGGGGGAATGGTTCAGAGTTTAAAAAGTGTTTTGAAATACACAATCAAATAAGTGGGTTACTAAATTATCAAAAAATAGTTGTCTCTCTAAACAAAACAATATGGGAGACCCCAATTAAAAGGTACAGCACTATGTACATATAAGTAACATCAGCAGATATGTGTGTATATGACCAATGCGTGCCACCTGTACTTATTAGAAGTATTTCTGTTTAGAGAATACATTGCATCCAGGTATAACACTTTAAGGGGAAATGATAATAAAAATTGTTCTACAATAAAATAATGTTTAAAAGAAAACGGTTATGATTTCAAGCTAATAGAAAAGTGGATTGAGAACGTTACAAAGTAGAAAACGTTGAACTGTTGGATAAAGTTAAAGAAAATAACAGAATAAGAAAAATACAATATTATATATAGGGTTCTACTGCTGAGCAGAGTCAATGTTATCTTTATCTGATATGAAAAATAAGATATTTACTGCATCAAAATTTCAGAGCACACCATTTAGACATCATCTCCTGTAATGTTAATAAGATAAGTAGCAGGTCAGGAACTTTTTCTTGTGTTAAATTCTAAGTGTGCTGCAATGCTTTATCTTCGTATGAAAGAATGTCAAGCATTTATGGAAAAGTCTTCATACATGTGAGTCTGCTAGGGCAATGTATTCTGTGGTATATAAAAGTACCACCCAATGGAGGTAGATAGATCAATTACAAGATTAAACCACGTGTACAAAAATATCTGTGGGTTGGATGGAATCAGCATATTTTAACCATGTGCTAATATATGGAAGGAGCTATCATGCAGGGATTATTGAAAGCATCTGTTTTTTGCCAGTATTAAAGAGAAGAAATGATCTGGAAGTCCTTCTGAAAGTCAAGAATCTAAACTTATTTTAATATTTAATATTCTTTTTTTTTCAGGTAGTCTAAATAAGGAAGCTAAATGAAAATATTTAACCTAATAAAATTTAGCTAATGCAATTCATCGTATTGGAAATTTAAATTTATTAATTAATAAATATAAGGAGTGGTTGTTTTTAATGTGATAAATCTTGAAGATATATTGCGTATATATAATTAATTGCTATGTAATGTCATGTGATGGTGAAGTACAACAGTGAAAATATATTAGTTGCCCCCTAGAAGGAAGAATCTCAGGTATAAAGGACTAAAGGGAAAGCTTCGGGGAGACAGTCACAGGTTACTTGTTTTACCGCATTATTTCATTCAGTTTCAAAGAGAGGCCTTGACAAGCAGCCTGGTTAGTCACATCAAGCTGTTATATTTCCTGTTGCTGCTGGAATGCTTCCAGATATTTTTGATGAGAATGTATGGATGGTAGTGGAGAAATCAGGTCAGTAGCATGTGCTGAAGCCAAAAACTATATGGCACAGATGTTAAACACTAAAAATAATTCTTCAATTGTTGGAAACCCCTAACAAAGTCTGAAATTGTATGTATTCCTTAAAATATTCTCAACAGGGATCATTACAAAACCACAATGTGTGAGTTACTTATTCACAAACCCACTGACCTCAGTACTCGGCTTTCAGTATTTAATGAACAGAAATGACTTTCTTTAAATTTTGGCATTCTTCCATTTTAGCAACAATGAACTTTACACTTTCCCTCCAGAACTGCAAGCCAATCAATCAATCAATTAATCAATCAGTCTAGTCATATTTCTCAAAAAAAAAAAAAAAAAAAAAAAAAGGAGGTTAACAGGGTTCACATCACAGAGTGGCTTGCTTGTTTTGTTCAGAGTCATCTTGGGATCAAGCAGTACATGACACTGAAATGTCTCAGTTTGGCATAAAGCTCTATCATTTGTATGAACGTACAGATGAAACCATCTTCTGAGACTATATTAGAATGTTATTGCCCATCACGAAAGTCTAGTGACCTACACATAGCAGAGAAAAATAAATCTCCTTCTCTGCCTTTGAAATGCTGTAAATCACTGAGTAAATGAGCCAAAGCAAGGCTAACAATGAAGGAAAATAGAACTTGTTTACTGGGTTATGTTACTGAGAAGAGAAAAATGTAAAATACTGACAAAGTATTCCCTGTACCAAAACTTATTGCCATATGCAGAATTACAGTGCTGCAAAATGGTAAACCTGGCAAGATAATGTTTATCACCACAGTTCCCAAAAACAAGTTTAGCTTTTGTAGACAGCATGTTGTTTGCTGTTGAGTACCCCAAAAATGGAGTTATAATGTGACAGGTCACTTCAGGAAAAAGGTGTATCTATTCCGCACTGTATTCTTCTTTCGGCTTTTTCCGGTTAGGGTTCGCCACAGCGGATCACCTGTCCACTCATGATTGGCAGGGGAGTTTTACAGTGTCGAGTTGCCAGACCAGTGCCCAGCCTTCCACAGAAGGCACACACACATGCACTCATACCTAGGGCCAATTTAGAGTGTCCAGTCCACCTGCAGCATGTCTTTGGGATGTGGGAGGAAACCAGAGCACCAGGAGAAAACCCACACGACCACAGGGAGGACATGCAGGCTCTGCACAGAAGGCACCCCAGCTAAGGATCAAACTGGAGAACCTTTTGCTGTGAGGTGACAATGCTAACCACTGCACCACCATGGCCACTCCATCTATTTAGCACTGTATACATATGCCAAATGCAATGTGGTACAGTGAATTATGGGAGTCTGGCACTTAAAGCAAATGTTTCAATCAATATAAGCGACCTCATGCTTGTGCCTGAAGGATGAACAACTGCAGCAGTGTATGTGATACAACGATATTCATCCCCCATCTGATGTAAACAGAATTGTGGTTCATTAAGGCAGTATATGTTCATAGGTTCATAGGTAGATACTAGGCTATCTGCCCTAGGGCATTTATAAGCCTAGCCAGAGTGTATTTGGCTTCCGCCGCCCTATTAGATTAGCCTACTGTGCCTCTGTAGAGTAGGTCGCAGGAGGTACCCTTTTAAGATTAGTTTACTGTGCCTCTGTAAAGTAGGTCACAGGAGGTACCCTTTTAAGATTCGTTTACTGTGCCTCTGTAAAGTAGGTCACAGGAGGTACCCTTTTAAGATTCATTTACTGTGCCTCTGGTATGAATTTATAACGGAGCTAAAGAAGCTAGATAAGTACAGTAATGAAAGGTATCGTGATGAGTAAGTTCGTCTGACTTCTCCACAGTACACGTACTGATTTTTATCCTGCAGGGTTGTATTTCACAGCTGAGTTATCATCACTGCCTAAGAAAAAGAATCTAATAAATGTGTGTCTCTTTTGTTCTACCAGGGCCTCTGTATGTTTCTGCCAATAAGTTTTCAAAGATGAAGGGGGGACATGCGGGATGCATCTATAGTGTAGATCTCTTTCCATCCCCACCCAAACTGCATTATGGCACTGTTCTGGGACATAGTTTGAAGGATACCAACCCAATATGATTATGGGAAACATTTCTGTGTCCTCCTCCTTTGAGCAACTGCACATGTACATTGAAATGTCTATGTATTTCATGTATTTTCAAAGAAATAATGCACATTTTATATATGTTTACCATTACATGTTAAAAGGAATGGTGGATGTCACTAAATATGTGCACATTAAACTTGCTCATGGGAGAAATTCCAAGACAGATTTTTGGGAATTTTCATGCTATGAGGTAAACAAACAGTACAGCTGCAAATCGACTTCCACGGGAAGGAATACAGTAAAATAAGTGAATACAATGCATTTCACAGGTGGGTACTAGGCTATCAGCCCAGGGGCCTAAATAAGCCTAACCAACAAGGTTCCCTGGCCTACACCACCCATGAACAAGCAGCCCTTGCAAGTGTCAAACCCATGATCTTGAACACTATAGCCAGAGGAATGTACCACTACACCAAATGAGCTGTTTATATTTGGACACATCCCAATGAAGTTTCCAAGTCAGTACAGTGTGATAGTTTGCAGTTTCTGCCGAGTTTGGAAGAGTAAAATGGGGATATACTTCCACTGTCCCACCCTCTGACTAACACAGACTTCTTGTCTTGTCTGTTTGACACTCATTGATCCAATTTAACTCCCTACAGAATGCAAAAACTACCATTTGACATAATTTCTTTCCTACCTTTCCATCTGGCTTGCTCTGTGCTTTGACCTACTAATGAAACCCAGCTCTCCTGCACTACCAGCATGGCTGTATACCTCTGTACTGAACAGTTGCCTGTGGCTCACATGGTGATGAGATGGCTGCTGCTATCTACAGTGTATTCTTGTATTGACTGCATTATTTGATATTTATTTACTTGTCTGTTCATTTTACCTATTAGACTTTCAGCAGACTCCTGCTTCCTGCTTTTCTTCTCATTTGTTCATTGCTTCTTGACAAGTAAGCAGGCCCTCTTCAAAGAATAAATCGTTATTTAGTAGTGCTTGATATGACACTGCTCCTGAAGCTGACTGGCAAGCAAAGGCAATTGTTATACTCTATTGAAGGAAGGGAGATTTAGCTACAGATCAGCCAGAACATTGAGAGGAAAGAACATCCCATGCCAGGATGGAAAAACATGCAGTGATTCTATGTGTCATATCACACCTCTGTGATGTGACCAGTGTGTCCCTTCTACCTCACATGTAGCTACCAGTGATGTTTTAGCACATGCTGCTGTGAGAATCTCATCCTCCATTCCTCACTAAATGGGTCCCCTAGCTGTGGGCAAAATCTATACCACCCTAGAAGAAAGGAGAGCTGATGTCACTCACTTGCTCCATCCCCATTGGCCAGTTCTTCCAGAGTTCAGGCTTAATACACAGATCTGTATCTGTCAAATCACAGTCAGGGCATAATCTCTCTCTCTCTCTATGTACCTTTGACCTGACTACATGCTGCCTTTTTATTTATTGTTCATTCAGAAAGTACACACATTGATCCATAAAGGATTCTTTTTTCAGCCAGAACCTTGAAGAAAGAGAAAATGACTTGTACAGAGAAATAGCAAGGAATGCAAAGGCAATTATAATTATTTACTCTTGCAAAGTTAACACCAGTAGATATCAGATGGAATGGCATTATAAAAAGATATCACAATATGTAAAAAAATAAATTAGCTTATAGCTACAATGTGCCAACTTAACAAAAGAAAATTGTTAAAAACACTGAACCGTGTACAACTGTACTCATGAATATAGTCCGTGTTTAGGTGCGCAAAGATCCCTGATGAAAAATATCCTTGATGAAACAGTATATGCAGATTATATTTTCCTCTTTATATTTTGCAAAAAGTATTTTACACAAGGTATACATATAATTGAACAATAAATACTACTAGCTTTAAATAACCAAGGTTAGCCAAATGCTTTCACTCTTGATGATTAAGTATTCTGACATCACTGCAGTTTTTGACAGATTATCAATTGGTGAGTAGGAATTATAGTACACTCATAAACATTTATTATTGATTTTTTTATTTGTGTTTAATTTTTTATTAAGGTTGTAGCATAGTCAAGTGTTCCTTACTATCACCTAACAATGAAAGGATCCAACCTGTCAGTACAATGCAACAATGCCCCAGTCATTCAGTGTAACTGTGTATTTCCATGTTATCCACAAACACAGCCAGATGGGCCACACTTTCAAGGTAAGCTTTCGATAACCTCATAGGTTCATAGACGTTACTAGGCTAATGACCACAATTGCCTTTTAAGCCTAGCCATACATCCCAAATCTCTGACAAGTTCTGGTGCTATTGATAAGTGTAAGCATGGGGCTAGGACTGATCGCTGTCTCACAGGCAATACCCAAGAAGTCAAAATTGGTGAGACCACCTCCACTAAGAGACCAGTAACCAGCTTGGTACCTCATGCCGGGAACTTTCCTATTTAGCATTTACTTCTCAGAGATAAAGGCAAATGTGAAAGGCTTTTGGCTGACAAAGTTTGCAGATGACTGCAAATTGGGAGTTATCATAGTTTCTCCCCATGACACAAACATCCTAACTTCTTAACATCTTACAAGAGTGCATAACACAGACAAATGACTGGTGCCAAAGTCACAAAGTAAAATTCAATGCCAAGAAATGCATTATAGTACCTTTTGGGAAAACTGACATTCAGACTGATTACTCCATTGATAAGACACCCCTAAGAGATGACCCAGTATTCAAGGGATCTGAAAACATATATAGACAATAATTTGGCCTGTGACTGACATGTGGCCAAGGTTGTAAGAAAATCATTCTATGTAACCCAACTTATAAGTAAGAGCATGGCATCCAGGTCCAAGGAATTCATACCGCCACTTTATTCAGCCCTTATTAGACCCATTATTAGGTATAGTGCCCCCTTAGGCGCATACCTAACCAGATATATGCAACAGGTGGAATGCCCACAAAGGTTCCTTACCAGGAGAATCCAAGGTATAACCATATTGTTCTAAATGGGTCACCTTAAAGCCCTGTCTCGGTACTCAGTCTCCTACAAGTTACTGAGATGTGATCTATGCCTGGCATGCAAAGCATCCTTGGATCCAGCTTTGATTGACCTTTTGGAAATCTGCAAAATGAACAGCATCGGGGGGGGGGTGTGCGTGGCATAATAGTTAAGGTCTTCACCTTATAAACACAAGATACAGGATTTAATTCTGACCTTGCATTCATGGGTTCATAATTTCACATGTATTTACTAGGCTAGCAACAACAAGGGCCTTTTTAAGCCTAGCCACACATCCCCAGTCTCTGAAAAGTTCTGGTACCCTTGATAAATGTAAGCAAGGGCTTGGGAGATGAAACATTTACAGGCAGGGGCCTGGATGATGAACCATTACAGGCTGCCTGTGTCCATTAGAGACATAGATGCTAAACCAGGGATGAATGTTCTGTTCTCCATCCAGTTGTTCAAGTTACACTTGAATTGGGTAAGGGCCGAACTCTGATTCACATGGATGGGAAACCTGTTCCAGTGAAAAGGTTGTCTCTGAGATGCATACCTGTCTCCAACAGGTCCTATTTATATCCCAGGCAAGGTTTAAGTCTTTAAAATGGGTAATTCAGGTGCTGTTTATTTTTTGGATGTGCAGGAGGTCCCTCAGAATGGGGCCTGACAGTGCTTTGTATGCCAGGCATAGATTTTCCCTCAACAGCCTGTAGGAGACAGAATACAGGGATAGGGCCTTGAAGCAGTTTGCATAGGACATTTTACTTACACACTGTATTCTTTTAGTGAGGAACTTCTGTGGATGTTCCAGTTGTTGGATATGCCTGGTTAGGTACATACCAAAGGGGATTGTTCTCAATAATAGGTCTGATGAATGCCGAATACAGTGGAATAATGAGTTCCTAGGATCTAAATACCATACCTTTGTTTATAAACTGCACAACACAGAATGATTTCCTCACTACGGGCTAACTTTGATATTCTAAGGATAGGTACAGGCCTTGATGAGATTTGAACTCATGACCCTTAGTTTATGAGACCAATGCTCTGACCCCTGAGCTACATGTGATGGTCAAAGGCTAGATTACTGTTTATGTGTGTCCCCCCCAAGTCCCTGACTACTGGGTTAACTCTTAGAGGTGTATTGGCAATATGATAGTTACCAGGAATGGATGCCTTCTTGAAGGATACTATTGTGCATTTCTTGTCATGCAGATTTAGCCCAAGACTCTGGCACCAGTTGTTTATCTGTGTCAGCCTTTTTGGAGAACATTTGTGTCTGTAGACAGTTTAATGACAGTTCTTAATTGGAAATCATCTGCAAATTTAGCCAGCCAGAGGCCAATGAAATTGACCTTGACTTCAGAGAAGTAAATGCCAAAAATGAGCAGTCCCAAGACTGATACCCAAGGGACTCTGTTTATGACTGGCCTTTTTGTCGAGGTGGATTCCTCTGTTCTAACTTCCTGGGTCCTGTCTGTGAGCTAGATTGTTATCCAACATGTGACATAATGGTTTGTACCTAATCTCTTAAGTCTGTTAACAATGCCTGAGTGGGGGATTGTGTCAAATGCCTTGGCAAGACCAAGGTAGGCAGTGTCAATCATTTTGGCCTCATCCATTGCTTTGGTGACCTTCTCGAAAAAGTCCATCAGGTTGAGTAGACATGATCTGCCCTTGATGAAACCAAATTCAGTTGAGTCCAGAGTGTAGAGGTTTCCTATGTCAATATCGATCAGTTCCATGATAGTTATTTTAATGGCTTTGCATAGAAGACTAGTGAGAATTATGGGTATGTTGTTTCCATGGTCTGTAGATAGCCCACCTTTGTGCAGAGGGATTATTGTTGCTGTCTCCATTCATGGAGGCTGCAGTTGAATAGCAGTTCCAAAGGGCCTGATAGATCAAGTTTCATGCTATTTAGAAGACATCCTGGGATACTGTCTGGGCCCATTGATGCAGTGTTCTTTGCCTTAGAGAGATCATTAAGGTCCTGTTCTCTAGTGATAGCAGGGGGAGTTATATTTGATGATATTTTCTGTGGGAAGGTTGAGGGAGAAAGAGGGGTAAAGTTGGAGATGAATTTATCAGCGAGAAGGTTTGCTATATCTTCTGATTCAGTATAGGTGGCTCCATTTACAATGAGCTCTGCACACAATTGTTTATTGCCTTTGAGGTTGCGGACATAGCTAAAAAATGCCTTGTGGTTGTCCTTGGCTTGGGATGCCAAATTTACCTCAGATTTGGATTTTGTAGAATTTATTTGTCCTCTTGAGTTATCTGTTTAGTTTGATTTGAGTGATTTTATCCTGCTGGGTGCTGCACTTCCTAATGTTTTCCATGATTTTCTTCCTTCTGTTATACAGCCTGTTGATGTTGTGATTCCACTGGGCTGCTTATGTTTTCGAGTTAGTTTTGTGCTTCTTCTTGGTGGGTTCAGCTTCTTTTATGCAGCTATTAACATACTTGTAAAAGGTTTCTGTGAAGAGTTCTGCATAGGCAGCAGTGTTCACAGAGTTTCTTAGGACTTGAAATTTTAGTAGGAAGTTAGCCTTATGGTAGTTCCTGAATATTCTAGAGTTAGCTGGGGTTCCAGTTTTATTTTTACTTTAAAGGAGACCATTTTGTGGTCTGACCTTATCAGAAAAGACATTACACTAGGGAGTGTGCATCACTCTCCCATATTAGTGAGGACCAGATCCAGTATGGTTGCAACCCCTGTTGGTGCACTGACAATCTGGTCCAGGGAGTTTGTTTACAAAATCTATGAAACTCTTTGCCTGTATGTTTGGTGTTTTATATAATACCCAGTTAATAGTG
Organism: Protopterus annectens; assembly: GCF_019279795.1. NCBI lineage: Eukaryota > Metazoa > Chordata > Ceratodontiformes > Protopteridae > Protopterus > Protopterus annectens. Next base: position 681,362,858 of record NC_056751.1, on the reverse strand, counting down.
GAGTAATTAAAGTCACCCATGGATATGGTATTGAGTTGGATGGTGAGTGTTTTCAATAAGTCTAAATACATGGAATGGATTTCCTGGGTGATAGGGGGGAACTATAGCTAGCAAGGAAGTGATATTGGATTGCGCTTATGGTGATTTGAACATGGAGAAGCTGAAATACATTGTCCTGTTTGACCAGCCTTGAGGTATATTTATTTTTTGATGTAAACTGAGACAACTCCACCTTTAGTCCATGTCTGTGTAGTAGCTGGTCTAATTGTGTGGAAGGCATTATAACCTTGCAGTGTCAGTGTGCTTTCAATAGCTTTAAACCATGCCTCAGTAATTGTACAGACATCAGCATTCTCCAGGGTGAAGAGAGCTTCTAGGGAGTGATTTTTTGTTTAGACTCCTAACATTGAGCAGTGTCATCTTTAGATTTTTTTGTTTTGATTAGTTATGTCAAAGTATTTTAGTTTGGCATTGCCTAAAACAGGCACTATGGGGAGGCCAATATTTAAATTGTATTTGAAAGCCTAGAGGGGAGAGGTGTTGACCATCCCTTGCAAAGCAACATGGTCTGTTGATCATCTCCTTCCATGCTGACAATATTGCACCCCCCTTACAATGACATCAGAAGCTAAGCCAGTTATTAAAGTCAATTATCTTTTGTTTATATTGTGTCGTCATCCTTGGAGAAGGTAAAATGCTGCTCAATGCTGGGCTCATACTAGCCTGGGACACATATTCCAAGTGCTCCATTATGTCTCTCTTCATATAGTTTAGGTAGTACATCTCAGGTAATTTACACCCCAATGGACTATGACTGAGTCATATTGGTACTTCTGGTCCAATGACCTGAGTACGTGCATAATATGGCAGATCCTGGCCCCTGATAAGGAATGACTGTCACTTTCTCCTTACTCAGCCTGGTAGAGGGACATTAGAATGTTTCACAATGGAGCCTCCATTGATTAGGATGTTGGATTCTGTGGTGGTTTGCCTTACGGGCTTAGAAGTAGAGGCTCCATGATATGTGGCTGTCTCTATGTGTTCATGCGGATGTTGTTTTGAAGGAGTGCATTCAGAGCTGCTGATGGTGTTTGTTATGTGTTGTGTACATAGTCTAGGAGGTCTTTGGGGTTTAGGAAGGTTAAATGTTAGTGCATATGTATATCTATCTGTTTTGAATTGTGTGTGATGTGTGCAGAATGTGTACTATTGACAATGTTATTGACATTAGGAGTGCTTTCACGTTAGACCTTTGCCTCCAGTGACATTGTATAAATAAGTCTCTCACATACCATATCAGTTTCTTTGAGAATTAACTGGTTGTCAGTAAAGATGAGGCAATTTCTACAATGCCTCAGGATGCCCACATCCACTAAGCTGGTAACAGAGATAGAAGAGAAGTTCATATCCATGGCAACAGACCCAATTTATTGATTAGACAGTTGGAGTGAGAATATAAAGTAAAATCAGGAGTATCTGGTTTGCAAATCTGGGAGCAGTGCTTGTCACTGCCAACTAAGTTGTCCTGTGTTAAACTAGTTATTGGTGAAATTTAAATGGAGTCTTTACAGGAAAAATGTCAGTACAAGGTGTCTGTGGCTATACAGCGCACTGCCAAATACATGAGGGGAAATTAATTAGTACAGCCTGATGATTTGAGTATTTAGGCAGATATTCTAAAGTTAGAAACAAATCAAGCAGTACTTATTGAGGACAAAGAATTACCTTGTCGAGTGATGAAAAGAGGCAAGACACCTGAATGGCTACTGCCTGGCTACTACTAATGCTGGTCTCACCGCAGCTTCTCTCTGCTGGGATACAATGCTCCTTTGCTTCTTCTCTCACCAGAATCAAAACAGTTGCACCAATCCCAAGATGGAAGCAAGTCACAGCTTGTTTGGTTATCCACAGTCTTGTCCCAGATGATGTAAGGTAATAAGATATAACAGCAATGAGAGAGATGTAGGCTGCTGACATGCTGTTTCGCACACTGACAGTGCTATTTATTTATTTATTTTATTTTACATTTGTTGACCGGGCTAGTCTAGCTGGATACATGTCCATTTTCAGTAGAGGCCCGGGGAGAAAAGCTCCAAGAAAAACATACAAAAGTAATATAGAAGTTATGACAATTATTATAAAAACAGCAATTGTTACATAAAAACATTTTTTGATGAGACTACTCATTTGTAATATTTGGGGTAGTTAGTTAGAAGGAATACTATGCTTGTAAATATTAAAAATTATATGCAAACCTTTGTAATCATGAGAGAAAAGGGGTGGTTGGGGAGGAAAGTATGTGGAAGAGAGGAGAAGTCAGGGAGCAAAGAATGGAGATCAGTAGTCTACATTAGTGGGGTAAAGGGTGAAAGTGGCCTTAGGCAGTAGGAAGATAGAAGTGAAAGGAGGAAGCAGTTAGTCAGGGTTTGTGCAGGGGCACATCCAGTGAGATTTTAGGTGAAGTTTGAGTCTTAGTTTAAAGAGAGAAAGGGATGGTAATTGAGTTAGGTCTGTTGGTAGGAGGTTCCAGTGTTTGCCAACAGTGTTAGAGAAAATGCTATCGCCTGACAAGTTATTAGACTTCATAGTACAGACAAGTAATTTAGTAGAGGAACGAAGTGATGTTAGATTTGTGTATGGGGTGATAAGGTTAGTGAGAATAGGTGTATTTTTAGGTTGATAAAAGATTTTATGAGCAATGATGAGTTGGGAAAATGTTAGTAAGTTAGGTAATTCAAGCCAGTTGAGTAGCTTAAGATTAAGACAATGGTGTGTTTTGTATGGGTTGCTGGTAGCAAATCTGGCGATATTGTTATAAGCATGTGATAATTTTTGGAGGTTAGTTCTTTTTAGATTAGTATAAATAGATGAAGCATAGAGAAGTGTAGAGATTAAGTGAGAGTGGGCAATGGTGGTTCTGGCTTGTGGAGTAAGGAAAGGTTTGATTCTGTATAGGGAACCAATTTTTCTGTTCACTGCTTGTATGGTGTTGTTAATGTGAATATCATAGGTGAGGTTGTTGTCGATAGTTACTCCTAACAGTTTGGTAGATTGTTCAGGTGTTATCAGGGTGCCTTTGCTAGATACAATAGAGAGATCAATGGGTGGGGACCTATTGGTAGGTGGAAATAGTAGCAGTTTGGTTTTGGCATTGAGAAGTAGGCAACGTTTAAGGAACCATTCTTCAACCATGTTAAATACCCTTTGGGTTTTATAGTGGAGGTCTGAGGTGGACTTAGCAGAGCAAATGAGTGTGGAATCATCGGCATATTGAATACAGGTGGCCTCTGGGACTGCAATGTGAAGATCGTTGATAAAGAGCGAAAAGAGAAGAGGTCCTAGTATTGAGCCCTGGGGGACTCCTATGGAGACTGGTAGAAGGGATGATAGTTTATTTTGCCAGACAACTGCTTGTTGTCTATTGTTAAGGTAGGATTTAAACCATTGAATAGCTGGGGGGTCGAGAGCCAGAAGTTCAAGGGTATTTATGAGTATGGGATGGTTGACCATATCAAAAGCCTTTGACAAGTCGATGAAGAGAGCAGAAGAGAGGGTGCTGTTATTACGGTTTTTGTTAATGGTATCAGTGAAGGATAGAAGGGCTGTGGTGGTACTGTGAAATGGCCTAAAGCCATGTTGGCAAGTAGCCAAGATATTGTATTTTATTAAGTGGTTAAGTAACTGATGGTGAATACATTTTTCCATGACTTTAGCTAAGGGTGAAAGAAGAGCTATTGGTCTGTAGTTAGAATAATCAGTGGATTTTCCGCCTTTGTGAAGTGGGATGATATGAGAGACTTTCCAAATATCAGGGATGATACCTTCATTAATGGTTCTATTTAGTAGGATGGATATGGGAATGGCAATGGATTTTGCTGCTATTTGCAGATATTCAGCAGGTAGTGGTCTGCGGAGGGGGAAGAAGGTTTTAGCTTTATGAGGATTTTATAGATAGAGTTTGTAGAGATGGGGTGGAATGTGAAAGTTGGTAGGGTTAAAGAACTATTTGATGTTTGGTTCCTAGTGTCAGTAGACAGCTGGCTTGCCAAGGACTGGATGGTCTCTGTAAAGTAGGTATTGAAATTATTTGCAGTTTGGAGTGGGGTGTTTTGGTCAGCATCATGAGGAGGTGGTGTACTACAGTGACCAGGTTTAAGGAGACTATTGATGCTTGCCCAGAATTTTTGAGGTTGTTTTTGGTGTGATTGTTGAAGCTTGCTATAGTAGTTCTTTTTGTCAGATAGAATAGCCCTTTTTGTCATATTTCTATATTGTTTGAAGATTTGTCTATCAGGAGAGGTTCTGTTAGTTCTCCAGTTATGCCAAGCTTTATTTCTTTGTAGTATTTTATTCTTAGTTTCAAGTGTTAGCCATGGGGCTGGTTTATGCTTCATTCTAATAGATCGTTGGGGAGCATGCTTATCTAGGATAGCAAGAAATTGTGAGTTAAAGTATGTTACAGCTTCATTGAGTGGAAGGTTTTTAACAGGTTTCCAATCACAAGCTTTAAGTTCGTTCTGGAAGAGGTCGGGGTTGAATTGTTTCTTAGATCGAATTGTTCTATATGTTGGGGTGATAAAGATATCATTCTTTTGTCTTATTATGTAGGTAAGCATGTGATCACTAAGATCGTCTGGTAAGGTGCCCACAATGTAAGAGGTTGGGTCTTTATTTGTAAGGATCCAGTCTAAGGTACTTTCTTTGTTATTTGGTTTGTTAATTCTGGTGGTTTGGTTGATAGTTTGAGTAAAGCCATGGAGATTAATGTGCGTGGATGGGTTAGTGGTATTAATGGTTTTCCAGTCGTAATTGAAGTCACCTAGTACTATAGTTTCTTGTGGGTAGTCTGTAGATACCCATCCAAGGATTTCTTCAATAATTATGTTGTTATTACCAGGGGGTAAGTAGAGACAAATTATGTAGATGGATTTGCATTTTTCAATCTTGACTGGTTCCTCTTGTGAAAACAATACAAATCAGCTTTCTGCTTCATTCTATACCTGGTTATGAACTGCAAGCCATTCTCATAATGTTTTCACAATTTTACATTTTTTAATGCTTCACACATTTTCATGAATTCTACCTAATCTATGAGTATTTGCCACTACACACACACACACACACACACACGCACGCACGCACGCACGCACATATATATATATATATATATATATATATATATATATATATATATATATATTATATATATGTATATATATATATATATATATATATATATATATATCTATATATATATATATATATATATATATGTATGTGTGTATGTATACTGTAGTTAAATGTGTCACTCTGTGTTTGGAAATGCAACATGAATTGCATACAGTAATTTAGAATGTTATTGTATTGCACATTTACACATGAGATGGTCAGATGCATTCCTCTTGATGTACTTTCCATCCAGCGTATATGATGTATTGTAGGTTAAGATATTATTGAACAGAAATTATGTTCTTATGTCATATAATGGCAGATAATTGCTATGTGAATTACTGCTAGCAGTATAAACTACCATCTGGATGTATTTAATTGCTAAAATTTTTCCGTTTAATAACTGATATTCCTTGCCATATTGAAGATCCATCAAGAAACATTAAGAACTGTTGTGTGAACATTCACTATAGACTGTAAAACAATTACTTAACACATGCATATATCTTAAACTGATGCAGGTACACATGGCAGATGCAAAAATCTGAACTGGTTAAGGACACAGTGAATGTTATGGTAACTGGTTGTGTCATGAGGCAAACAGAATGAAATGGGAGTGTACTGGATGTTGAATTTTCCTTAATAAACCACATATTCCACAATTGTGGAAATGTTTCTGCTGTGACTGCCTTTATTGAATATATGTTCTCATCTGGCCCTTTAACTCATCATAACAAATATCAAACATGTCTTTTAGCTCTGATGGTGTGACACTAATGGGAATGAACTCTCGCTTACATACCTTGCACAACACTTCTGTGCTCTAACCTGTATTATTACTAGGAACTATTTTTGTATTAGCTGACCATGCAACTGTAATGGGCTTCTCCTGGGGGTATCATTGCTGAAAATGGATTCTTACTAGGTGAAACATCTTGGTTAATATATGGATAAGCATTTCCCAGGCAGCTTCCCGTTACTGCTTTATATATTCAGTTGACACGTACCCATCTCTGCTATAATTCTTATAAATCCCTCAGGTTTTGTGATTCCATGTTTACTAGACATGAAAAAGGATTATGATTACTTTGATGCTGCTTTTATTTCAATCTAGAAGCCAGTTCTGTCCTTGACAAAGTCCCGTAATGAGATGATACAGAGTTACACCCCTAAACCATGTCCTAGAATTTCAGTTTCAGTAAATATGCCCTTGAATTTCAGTTTCAGTAAATATTTTAATGCATTGATACCTTTTCATGTAAAGAATTATTTTATGTTTACAAGTGCAGGTACTGGTCATTTAAAATGAAACTGCAGCAATATGAATTGTGTATATTAAGCTTGATTTATTCAAAGATTCATTATAGATTGAAGCAGTCTGTCTTAAGAAATCATAAATAATAATAAAAAGATTATAATTAAGATACTTGTCATATGTTGTAGTATTGCACTGCCATACTTTGAGCAGAATTAGTAGGCTTCATTCATATTTCATTATGTTTGCGTTCAGCTGTTTGAGAGTAGCCCAGTTGTGCACAGAAATGCTGCGCAACTTACAACATTGTTCAAAACTGCACCTTTTTTAATGGAAGGAACTGGGCAGGGGAATTCATTCCTCATAACATTGATATAACTCCATTACAACTTTGGAGTCTTGAGTTATAATTACAGGACATTTTACTTGGTGATTTTCTATAACAAAAATTATTTTACTGTATACACTGAAAAAAAGTATATTTTTTTTATCTCCCAACATGTCTACTTAAAGCATGTTTCAGAGTGTGTCAGGCAAGGGAGAAAAAAATCTTCTTTAAAGTCGCAAAGCACTTAATGAGTGCTGTCAGAAAGACAGCATAACATGCCTTAGTGAACGGTGCCATAAGGAGAGTGTATCACATTGTCTATGTTAAGTAAAGTCAGGGACAGATTACTGGCACAGATGGCAGGTAGAAAGAAATCTTTTAATTCTACCACTGTCATTTGATGTCCGGTACTGGCAGGTTTAACTGCTTAGTGTGATACCTGATCTTAATAACTGAAATAGGGATTCTTAACAAATGTTAATATTTATTTATTTATTTTACATTTGTTCACCTGGAAAGTCCAATTGGGTATATGCCCATTTTCAGCAGAGGCCCGGGGAGAAAAGCTCCATATATTCATACATATGAGATTTACATAATATAAGAGTACAATCTAGCATATCAGATGAAAAATGAAACAGTATAATTATAGTAAAGACACAGTTCAACAGGAGAAATTACCTATATGTCAGAGTGTAACATCACAAGGAAGGCTCCATATATTCAGACAAGCAAAATTTCACATAATATAAGAGTATAATCTAGCATTTCAGAGGAAAAAAAAACATTGTATTTATAGCAAAGACACAGTCTGACAGGTAATGACATATGTCAGAGTATAATAACAGTATAAGGTGCAAGACATTTACCTAGTAGTATTAATTTCTCACATAGAGAAAAGAGTAAACATCGTACTGCAGTCATCTGCTAGTTAAAGGATATGAAATAGTAATGAAATACTGATAACCTGTTGACAGCTAATAGTAGAGCTGGCAGCTAATTAGTGGTACAGGAGAAAGTGGGGGGGGGAGGTTAGTTGGGGAATGGACAAAGACATAGTCAGTGAGATTTTAGGTGTGCTTTAAGAGTATTTTTGAAGAGACTGCTGGAAGCGAGGGTAGTTATGGCAGTGGGAAGTGAGTTCCAAATTTTGGATATGGAGTAGGAGAATAGCGCTTCCCCTGCAGAGTTGTTGGGTTTGGTGACTTGGAGTAGATTTTTGTTGCAGGAGTGAAAGGGTCTGGAGGATTGGTAGGGCTGGAGAAGTGTATGAAGTGAGGGAATTTTAAGAGGGTGGTTTACAAGTTTATGAGCAAAGGTAAGTTGGGTTAGGTGTAGGAGTTGAGGGAGCTCAAACTAGTCTAGGTTTCTAGGGGAGACATAGTGGTGACTGCGGTGGGATTCCCCTGATGCAAATGTTGCAATTTTATTGTAGCAGGCTTCGAGTTTCTTTAGGTTTGATTGTCAAAGATTTGTGAGTATGGATGATGCATAGAGTAGGGCTGAGATTAGTTGGGAAGTTGCGGTAGAGATTCTGGCTGGTTTGGTTAGGTATTTGTGGTTTCTATACAAGGCACCCATTTTTTTGTGGACTTTTTTTTATTGTGGGTGATATGTGAGTGTCAAATTTGAGTTTGTTGTCAACCTGTACACCGAGTAGCTTAGTGTGGGCTGTCGGTGAGATGGAAGTGTTGTCTTTGGTAAGATCTGGTCTCAAGCTACAGCAGAGCTTAACTGTTTTTTTTTTCAGTATTTGAATGTAATAGTGCTCCATGCTCTACAAAAATGTTTCTCATTGACTTATATTATTTCAGGAAACAATATAGGGCATTTCCTTTCAGTCTCCTTTTCTATATATCTAGATGCCCTTTCAGTTCAGAATTTATACTTAGCTTTGCAAAACCAGTCATATTCAGTTACTGGTCTGCACGTCTTACTGGATAATTGATAGTAGATGCAATTTTACGGTACTGTCTATTTGCAAATTAACTGTGTCTTTCTGGTTTACTGCATCTGTTGCCAAAGGCTAAAATGCATTTTGTGTGAAGGGCTAGAATCTTGATACAACCATACCCAAGACAATTTCTTCTTGATGAAATTGTCAATCTTTTTTCCCACTTTTCTATATGGAGTTGGGTGTTGCATCAATTTTTTCCACCTTCTCTTGATTTATGGTCAGTCTCCTACATTCTTTAACTGTCATGCCAGACTGTCATATGGCTACTCTCATGTAATCCATACATTTCATGGCTGGATGTCATTGTTTACTTCTGTCTTCTTCCTGTCTCACCCAAATCTTCTTCACATGTAGCCAACCCTCTTTAATTTGCTCTCCTTGACATTCACCACAGCTGGGATTACTTTGACTACTGCTTTGATATCTTCATGTTTTTGCCTGTCTCACAGTATGTGTTCTAACACCCATTTCAGGTTCTTTATCACCATCAGCTTAACCTTCTTCAGTTGCTTTCCTTCACCGGCAAAACTTCTCTAACATGCTGGTTACACCACAAATTTGTACACCTTAATTTTCAGCTTCTTAGGCATTATTCTGTCATATACTATACCTGATACAATGTATCACTTGGCAGCAACACCTCTGATTCTAGCTTTGATCAGCTTATCCATACCTCATTTTTCCTCAATAATGCGTCTCAGATACTTGAAGCTGTTAACCTGTTCCATTTTTTTTGCCTAAATCAGTTTTCAGCTTTTTCTAATTTTCCCCATTTGCTGCCATGATACATGTTGTCTGTATGCAGTTTCAGCCCATGAACCTTCAGTTTTCCATTCCAGTCCTCTACTATTTTCTAACATTCCTGTTCTGTGTGTCTGCTTGTAATGCCACATATGTATATTTCTAAGTACAGCATATTTTTCGATCTATTCTCTGTAACCTACTAATCTGATTTGTCACCAAAATGAACAGCTATGGGCTCAGAGCTGAACCCTGATGCACACCCACTCCCACTGGCAACCCCTCACTGAGTCTGAACACAGTTCATACGTGTGCCATTTGGTCCATGTACATTGCCTGCTCTAATTCTACCAATGTTTCTTGGACTTTGAATTATCACAGAACTGCATATTAGCTTTCTTGGTACATTGTCATATGCTTTCTTCAAGTCAAGGAATGCCTGGTTAGACATCTTTGCTCATCTGCAGCTTCTTCTCCATATATGTCTCAGTGTAAACATCATGATCTGAATCTGAAGTGCTCATATCTCATCTTACTTTCTACTGCTATGCATATGTATTTAATAATCACCCTGCAGCATACAGAAGGAACAGTATGCTGAAAACTGAGCATCAGAGTAATGTAAATTCTAGAACCATGGTTCATTTGAGGATGAATTCAATCACATCATTTTCATAAATATTTAATAGTCTTACTGCAGATTGTAAAAACTGATAAAGCCCTGTTACCCAGGCAACCCGAGTTCAGTTATCAATTCAGGCATTTGCAAAAGCTGATACTAGGTGTAGCAGAGAAGTGATGAAAATTTGCCTTCTTGTTTGTTTTCAAGGGGAAGGTTTGGGTGTGTTTCCAGGCACATATTAGGAACTGAAATCCCTGAAGGAGAATAGGGTGGTAGTCAGAAGGGTGGCTGAGCTTATGGGTACATTGCACATGGCAGTCAAAATATGTCTCATGGGACCCACAGTTCATTTTGCCCTCAGATGTTACAGTCATATTTGGGGAATTTAGGGCCTAAGTAAGAAAAAAAGATCCCCTTTGAAGATGTTGGCACCAGTTTCTGTTGCAGCTGATTCACCTCCAGGGAATGAATGGGCCAACTGGATTTTGTCTTTCAGGAGCAAATGGTTCTATATGGAAGCTGGTAGGAGGAATTAATGGTCAGCAGGAGATTGATGAAAACAAATAACAATAAATAAATAAATACATACATACACACATACATAAACATGTTCCAATCTACAGATTTCTTCAGAGCATACCATAGACGTGACAGCTGTCATTTACTAGAGAAAGTCAAATATTTTTTTCAACTCTGCAGTCAGAAGTCTTTTAGTAGTGTTGGACTCTGTATAAAGTATGAGAAGCGAACAACAAAGTGAGCATGTCCATTCCAGCTGATAGGAATCTGAATATACTAGACGCATTACATGTGGAGTATCTGTAAGATCAATATTTAGAAAACTTAAAACATGCTGGTAACATTTAAAGGGAATTATTGCACACTGTGAGGTGTATTCTCTCCCAAAGGATGAAGGCATAAGATGAAATTTCAACAAGAAGACTTGTTGATTCTGTGGTGTTTGATTTACATAACATTAGGTCTGCAGGTATTAAAAAGACTAGAACCAAAAGGTAAAAAGAAAGAGAAATGCAGAGGAAGGAGAAAGGACTGAAGTGATGAGACCTCATTAGTGGAAAACTGGCACATATTCCTGGGGAGAATAAAAAAGAAGAAAGAAGCACTAATCGCATAATCTGTCAGCTGTTCTTGCCAACAGATTCCATCCCATGGCTCCCTGTGACCTTGTTATCCTACAATGCCAGACGACAACAGAAGTTCCAGGTCAGCTAAATCAGCTGATGTGTTATTGCACTCAATAAGACTGGTATGACTGGTGTGACCCAGCAAGCACTCTAGTCAGGCTATTTAATAAACTATCAAAGAATATGAGTCCACATGCCATATCTACAAAACATACAAAGGAAAAAAATGCTGACACAAGAAGGAAGAATCACGACTATATAGTGGTGATGAAAAATAGGTGGTTATGATAATATTTATTTTAATTATAACACCCGCAAAATAACACAGCAATAAAGGAAAGATGCATAATACATTTTACAAGGATAAGATTAATCACCTAATATTTATTGCTAGCTTTGCAATACATATAAGGCTCATTAGAACCCATAACAGCACTGCCTAAGGATAGAAATAAAGACTATAGCGTGCAAAGTTGATTTTATATGATTTATTTATTATTTATTAACATTTGTTGACGGAGAAAGTCCACTGGGTCAGAGACCCATTTTCAGTGGAGGCCCGGGGAGAAAAGCTCCACAAGCAAATACAAAGAGAGACAATATTTAAAATACAATTTAAAAGTATTTCAGCTATAACAGGGAGAAAAAAGATATTACAATTTACATTTTCTTTTCATTAAACTGAAACTAGAAAGAAATTTACAATTGGTTGCAATGTTACATAATTTCTTTGTTTGGTAAGATTATGGTATCCTGTATAGTAAGAATACACTAGTAAATGTGAAGACTGGGTTTTGCAAAAATTTTATCATGCTAGTATTTGGCTACAGGAAAACTAGTTGTGAAGCAATACAAACATATAATAACAGAGCTGTCACCCATAATTGTTGTAACATCTGCCAGGACAAGATATGTTCAGTGTCGGAAGAATGAGCTTTATATATATATATATATATATATATATATATATATATATATATATATATATATATATATTATTTTAAAATACATATTTTTAATTTTTCTGTGGCATAAAGGGTTCTCTTTAATTCTTTATGTTGTGCATAGAACATTTAAACAGATAGGTGCAAAAAAAAAAAAGATAAAAAAGTTATTCTAAAATATTCAGCTAGGGTCAGCTAGGCAGTAAGAATCTGGCCACTAGGGAATTTATTGTGAAGGGCAAAGATGCTCAGAATGATGGCGAGGAATGTCATGATCAGAAGGCTGCTTTAATAAATGCAAAAAGCTTTAGAAATGAAATGATTCAGCTACTACATGGCAAAGAGAGAAAATCAAATTTGCAAAATAACAGAAATGTGGCATGTTACAGGAGATGGCCAGAGTGCAGATGTTAAGTGATACGGTTGTTTTAATAGCCAGTGACCTGACAAAGTGGTAGTAGGGAGGCAAGGCAATTTGTGTTGTACAAGGTATCGATTTCTAGGAAATGACAAACTAGATATGAGCTAAAGAACAGGGCAGGTAATTTATAAATCCCTCTTCCCTAAGTGATCTATTTTGTGAGACGATGACCTCAGAGGGATACATTAACCTGCAAAATAACACTATAGTACCAGAGGGCGTCAGCATTCCAGGAGTAGAATAAAGTATTTGGGTCTACCGCAATAAAAAAAAATTTAGATAGTATGAATAATACCAGGCTAAACAATATGATTAGTTCTCACAAACGGAATGAATAATTTTTCATTTGGTAATGGTATCATATTGTATAAGATCATTATTAGTTTCAACAATCGAAATTGTGTTAATGATAGACACATGGAAATTAGATTAAAGATAAATGCAATGACATCTGCCATAATCTGTGTTCTTGAGGTAACAGTGTCAACAAATTCATTGATATATATTGGAATAAGATTATATGTGAAAATATTTATTGTGAGACCCAGTGACTGCTTGCCCTTCGAGAACAGAAAACTGAAAACCATATTTCTATGTGCAGTAGTCATTATCACAGAAACTATGAGACTGCAGTTAACAACACAGTGTATTTATTTTTCATGAGAAACATCAAAAGAAAAGGGAAACTTTGTCTGTGTAGGTGGAGATGATGTCCAGAACCCTTTAAGACCTACTATTCTGTATGACTGCGTGTAGGGGGAAAACAAAACCAAACTAGGAAAAGAGTATATGCACAGATTAAAATCACAGTATGCATTTTGTTACATGTGAAATGATGTTGATCCAAACGATCTTTGAGTCTGCAGATAGCAGCAGTAGTAGTAGGGTGCTATGCAGAAGGCTCACTTTTCTAACTAGAGGACTCGATGGTGGACATTTGTGTCTCAGTGTGAGCTTCTTAGATTTGTGTGACAACACTGATACTGCATTGCAGCATAAGAAGGTCACACCACACTTTTAGGGTGTCATCATTTGAATGAAATGATAAAGCAAAACCCACCAGTTGAAGGCTGACTGGCATAGAGAGAAAAGTATGTGTGAAAAAAATCTTCCTACAATTAGTATGCTAAATAAATGCTCAGTTCATTAACTCAGCTGATATGCTTAATAAAAGCATACATGTAATTAAATATTACTACATCTTCAGTACCATGCACCCCTAAAACATATTTTCTCATAGTTCTTATGTATGCATCCTGTCTCTCTCTCTCTATATATATATATATATATATATATATATATATATATATATATATATATGCATATATATATAAAACAGAAACACATTCCTTTGTCTCAGTCACTGGTTCTGAATGTGCTCATAGATGTGTTGTCTTGTATTTGTTTATGAAAGTGATTCCCCTTTACATTCTAATAGATTCTGCTGTATGTGGGCTTTCCATTAGATACAGTTCTTGCTCCATGCAAACTTGATATTCAACAGGCAATAGTTATAATGACTCAGGGAATGTACTTAGCAAGACATTTTTAACATACATACCTGTTACCTATACTTTAAAGTAATTGACAAAGTGATATGATATCCTTACACAGGACACAATGGTCCAGCAGATAATAGTCATGGTGGCGGTGCCACTTTGTAAGGCAGTTTTTCTCTCTAACTCACTTGGTGTTATCTCTGGCTTGAAAGAGTGTTGTTAAGTTGAATGAATGCACCACAGAGAGATGCAGGTGGATTACATTAATAAAAATCCAAACCACTGAAGCTCAAATTAACCCCTTCAAAATAGGGTGTAGGCAAAGAAGTTCTTTAGGATGAATCTCGGATGTAAAATTGTATATCAAAGAGGCTAAATAAAAATTCAACATGGCATTATCTATGTAATTTACATCTGGGATTTGCCAGGCAATCAGTGTCTTGTAATCTTCTAAATAGCCACTATTAACACAGCAATTTAATTCTATAAGAGGACTGAGCATCTGAGGACAATGGTGATTAATTATTTCTTGAACAATTGTATTCAGTTGTCTATTCATATGTAAGTACTAGGCTAGTGGCTCTTACGGACCTTTTAAAATCTAACCACTCTCCCCAAGGGTGAGAATTGAACTCTGTACCTTGTGTCCATAAGGTAACCACCTTAACTATTACACCAGTGCCCACTGTGGTCCCAGTCATGTCCCAGCTTGGCATTTTGGGCTGTAAAATAAGAGTGGCCAAATCTTTTCAGTCTTTAGCCAAGACAGACAGCTTTAAAACATTACAGCACTCCAAATAATTTTCCCTGGCTTCTAAAACACCTACATGAGTATGCCCCCGAGCAGCTTATCCCACTCACAGGCTACCACCTTCTCGATTATTTCAGTGATTTCCACACATCTCTTACTCATGGTGGTGTACAACTCTTGCCTTCTGTTTGGGCTTACACAGGGTGTACAACTCTTGCCTTCTGTTTGGACTTACACATGGTGTACAACTCATGCCTTCTGTTTGGACTTACACATGGTGTACAACTCTTGCCTTCTGTTTGGACGTAAATTTTACCCAAAACGTTTAAAGCGGATACTATACAAATGAGCTTACACATATTCTTTCTACATCTCATTTTCTCTGCCTCTGATATTTTCATTTTCTGAAGCCAGTTCTCACTGGCTGGTACATCCACATTAAAAGACACACAGTTGCAGCACAGACATATTTCACCACACAAACCCAGATTAATAAACCCTCCTTTTTTATCCTAATTGAATAAAACTATTTTAATTTTCAGTATTAACTTCTAATTCCATTAATTAAATTTCCCCTTTCTATAGCTCTCATCTGGTATGTGATGGCTTCCGCATCTTTTTGTAATAAACAATAAGACAGTTATATAAGGCAGTGGCTCTACAATTCTTTCAGTACATAATGACAAGCTCTAAATGTGGGTACTTCTCTGATGAAAAAGAAAATTGGACACTAGGAGCTCAATAAATATCCACAATTCTTCAGTTTCCCAAGCAGTGCACTATTTGTTTAATTTAATTTCATTTTTTTCACTTTAAGTAAGCTCTTTCATCTTGGCCCCTTTCAGCGACAACCCTGGCCAAAGTGATGAAATAAAATATGAATGGAGGTCCGTCAGAGTACAGGATATAATCTCAAAAAGGAGATTTTGCAGAACACTGCCAATCAACTTGTTTTTGAGATGGGAAAAAAATACTAATTCACAATGAAAGTCCATCAGTAATGAGGAGAATGTGTAGACACCAAATAGTCGGTGATTAGTGGCATGAAGTGCACTGATCTTGTAAGATCAGATCACAAAGTGACCCCCTTGAAATAAAGGTAAAACTAGTCTCTCCACCTAACCCTAAAAACTTCAAGAACTTCTTTATGGTAAATTATCTCCTTGTTAAGGGACAGCATAACTAATTTCCAAGCTCTCCCAAATCCAGAATACATATAAACCTATGTGGAGGTGTGCACAAAATCCCTGTATGACCATATAAACAACTGGATACAAATGGCAGTATCAGACTGAAATAAACCCAGGACAAACTGCAAAAATAAGTCAGCATGGTGAACCCCTGGTATTAATAGGTTGTACAACAAAAGAGAAAAATCCTGTTTAAAAGTAAGAGGAATGTGCACAGGAGAGCAAAAATTCCCTCATTAGTCTAAATACGTGAATCAGGGAACTATTAAAGTCTCTGAAAGCAGACTTTGAGGTAAAAATAGCCTTCAAGACTAAGGATAACCATAAGGCATTTGTCAGTTATGTCGACAGTCTTAAGGGCTACACCTAGCAATGTTGTAGATGGCATCACCTACGCTCAGCCAAAAGATATAGCAAATCTACTGGCTGACAAATTCATTTCAAATTTTACTTCCCCATCACACCGAGTTTTCACCCAGGGAATACCCTCCACCATACCACCATTAATTATCACCAAAGAACATGTGCTCTCTAAAGTTAAAAATGTGGCTTCAGTGGGGCTATACCAGGTTTTCTCTTAAACAGCTAAAATCTGGACTTATCAAACCCACTAGGATCTCTATTTAACCACAACCTCCAGTCTGGCTTTGTTTCTGTAAAGTGGAGGACAGCAACAGTCATCCCTCTGCATAAAGGGGGACCATCTACTAACCCAGGTAATTGCAAATCCATAAGTCTTACTAGTTTTATATGTAAGGCCACAGAAAGAATAATCATGGACCTGATAAATGATGAAATAGGAAACCTCCAAACACTGGTCCCAACCCAATTCAGCTTTGCCAAGGGCAGGCCATGCCTACTGAATCTGGTGGATATTTTTAGCAAAGTCACTAAGGCCATTGATGAGGGTAAAATGGTACATATCGACTACCTCAACCTAGCAAAGGCATTTGACACAATTCCCCACTCAGATGTTATATATAAACTCATAAAACTGGGTATAAAGCCTTGCTTCACCAGACATATATCAAATTGGCTCACAGACAGGACTTATGTGGTTAAAGTGGGTGAATCCAGATCCAGGCATACAGCAAGAGGCCAGTTACTAGTGGTGTGCCACAGTGCTCAGTGCTGGGACCACCCCGGTTCAAAATATACTTTTCTGAAGTCAAGGTTAATGTGTAAGGCCTCTGGATGACAAAGTTTGCCAATGACTGCAAGCTGGGAGCAATTATTGAATCTCCCAGTGATGTAGATATGCTTCAGGAGGGTATAGATCAGACAAATGATTGGCACCAGAACTATGGCAAACAACTAAATGTGAAAAAATGTGTTATCATACCCTTTGGGAAGTCAAATACACCTGCAAACTACTACATCAATAGCACACCCCTACAACAGACTCAGAGGTGAGAGATCTTGGTACACAGACAGATAGCAGCTTGAACTTTGATTGTCATGTGTCCACAGTGGTGAGGAAGTCCTTCTGTGCGGCACAACTTATAAGTAAAGGTATGGCATCAAATCCAAATAAATTATAGTCCCACTATATTCACCCCTCCTTAGACCAATAATCAAGTACAGTGTGACTAGGCACTTACAGCAGCTCCAGTGACCTCAGAGGTTCTTCACAAAGAAAATACAGGGTGGAAACAACATGAACTATGTGGATAAACTAAAATCCCTATCCCTTTACTCTGTCTTCTACCGGCTATTCATAGGTTCATAGGCTCATAGGTGAGTACTAGACTAATGGCCTTGGAGCCAACACAAGCCTAGCCAAAGACCATACCTAGTTGTCCTGTTGCCGGATATTTGTTCCTTGTACCCCTATCAAGCAAGGCTGTTGAAATGATCCCGGGGTGAATTTCCTGTTACCCATCCACTCATTAAGATTTTTCTTGAAGAGGGCCAGTGAGGTGCTCTGCTTGACATGAATAGGAAGTTTATTCCAGAGTATGGATAGTCTCTGAGTTAGGAACCTATCCCTCCCGCAGGTTCTGTTTATTGTGGTAATGAGGTTGAGGTCCTTGCACCATGTGGTGTGGAGGGATTGAGTCTTTTTCAGATGAAGCATGTCTAGCAACACTGGGTCCGACATGGCTTTGTATGACAAGTAGAGATCGCCTTTAAGTAGGTGATATGAGATGGAGTATAGCTGGAGTTTTTTGAGTATGTCTGTATAGGGCATGTGTTTGAGATCTAGGATCCTCTTTGTGAAGAATTTCTGTGGTCTCTCCAGTTGTTACAGGTGTCCAGTGAGGTGCATGCCAAATGGGGCATTATACTCTATAATGGGTCTAATGAGGGATGAGTAGAGAGAGATTATGATGTCTTTCTTCCTGGATGAGAAACCCTTTGTAATGAGGTATTCCACATAGAAAGACTTTCTAACTACAGTGGCCACATGGTTGTCAAAGGAGAGGTTACTATCCACTTGTGTCCCTAGATCTCTTATCACACCTTGGGAGTTTAGAGGGCTGCCGTTGATGCGGTACTTCATGGGCACCAAGTTTTTCCTGAAGGGGATGACGATGCACTTTTTGGCATTGAGTCTAAGACCATGGTTCTGGCACCAGTCGTTGGTGTCTGTGAGGCTTTTTTGTAGGATGTCAACATCAGCTTGAGAGTCAATAATGGCTCCCAGTTTGCAGGCATCTGCGAACTTGGTCAACCAGAGTCCTTTGGTGTTGGCCTGAACTTCAGAGAAGTATATACCAAATAGGAGAGGACCCAGGACTGATCCTTGTGGGACACTACTTGTGACTGTCCAGTAATTGGATTTGGAGTTGGCTACTTTCACTGTGTGGGTTCTGTCCATGAGCCAGTTGGCAACTCATCTTATGTTGTAGGGGTTGATGCCTAGGTTGGTGAGTCTGTCAATAATTTATAAAGGGGTGATGTATGCCTGACCTACAAGGCACTCACAGATGCAACCATAATGGAGCTGCTACACATCTGGAAGTCAGACAGCATGAGAGTCACACAATCTAGGGATCTAAACTTAGTCAGCAACTCAAACAAAACATGCTGGAGAGACAGATATGTGTCTCCAGATTGCCCCTTCTTTGGAACAGGCTTCCTGCTCACATTAAGAAGAGCTCTTCACTGGCTCTCTTCAAATGCAATTTGGATCAATGGATGGAAAATCACAATTCACACTTGGGGTAGCACCTATGTCCCTTATACACAAGAGAAATCTTTAAAATACTCAATGCACAGGCACACATCCATGACATCCTCTTGCCCCTATGTGCTATATATTGGGTAAAATCAGATTATATTGGCTAGGCTTGACAGATAATAATCTGCTATGAACCTATGAACTATGAAGTGAACCTCAAGAACTGAAATTGTGCAGCTGAAGCATTAACCAGGGTGGAGCAGTAGTGCATCAGTTAGCATTGTGATGTCAAAGCAAGAGGTTCTCCGGTTCGATTCTTGGCGAGGGTGCCTTCTGTGCAGAGTCTGCATGTCCTCCATGCAGTCGCATGGGTTACCTCCAGGTGCCCCTGTTTCTTCCCACATTCCAAAGACATGCATCTGGAGCATCTCTCCCCAGGCCTCTGCTCAAAATGGGCCCTGTCTCAATCAGACTTTCCCACTAAACAAATGTTAAATAAATAAATAAAAAATACAGTGAATCAGAAATCTCTAGTTCCTATGCCTGCTTTATTCAGTAGAAGATAAGCTGTATAATATGGAAACACTTAAGTTATTTTGCCAGCAAAATTACACAGTTTACCTCTGTGTAAGAGAGATATAATTAAATAGCCCATTTAGAAGGCTTACTGCCCATTTCTTACAACTCATGTAAAACGTGTTGGACAAAGTTTTCATAATATCAGTGATCTATGGCAATGACTACCTGCTTACTTTTTGCCACATTTCTATATATAAATAAATAAATAAATACATACACACACACACACACACACACACACACACATATATATATATATATATATATATATATATATATATATAGTAAAAATATAGAAATGAAAGGTATAACAGTTAAAGATCTGCTGCAGCGAAAGACTAAATGGAGTAAAAAAACAACACAATCCAGTGTACACCATGACCAGTATCATAAAAAAAAAAAGAACTTTCTTTATTAAGATAAGAACAAGATGAGTGCGTTCGGGGTTGTTTTTTTTTTTTTTTGTCTTCACTTGTTGATAGTAGTACAATAATACTAATCAATATATCTCTGTTTATACCTCTCTGATTGAATTCTGCTTTAATGTATATTTTCTCTATACATTACTGTAATCAAACAAACTAGTTTCCTGCTTTTATGTATATATTCTGTATGTTTTACTGTATTTACTGTCTGTAACAATGGGCATGCCTTTGTTGAAGGTTGAACTTCAAGCTGGCACCTCGGCATTCGTGAAAATCTACTGCCAATCATTAGTGGACCGGGGTTCCACTGTGGCGACCCCTAACTGGGAAAAGCTGAAAGACAAACAACAGCAACAACAACAACAACAACACTGTTTCTACTTCTGCACCAATTAATGTTTATATTTTTTCTATATCTATGTTATTGTTGGAGCTTTTCTCCTGGGCCTCCACTGAAAATGGGCTCTTTTAGGCCCAGTGCACGTTCCCGGCAAACAAATGCAATAAATAAAATAAATAAATAACTCTTCATCAGATCTACTATCTAAAACAATGAAAAGTCAATTTAAAATTCTGACCAACCAATGAAAATAAAGTGAATTTGGTGCCAAACTACAATAATTGTATATTAAAATCTATCCTTAGGTTCATAGCCAATTATCATGGCTGGAAGTTGAGACATCCAGTCAATACATAGCCTTCATAGGGGCGATGCAGTGATTCATACCCTAGCTGCCCTGATCCCCAAACTTATGTATACCAACTCCACAGTCACAATGCCTTAAAAAATGAAAATAATCACCTAGAACAAAAGAAACACTGCTGGTGCACACTTAGAAATCACACTGGCAATAATATGCTACAGAAAACAGTGATCGTTGTGTTCTTTGTACTTCAGGCAACTGATGTTTGGGGAACTTCAGCTTGACCTGCTGTGCAGAAACCATTGAGAACTTGTAATGGATTTTGAAACATGCAATTTAAAAATTTAAAAGTTTCATGTTCAGTTTAAAGTTGTTTAAAATTCAAACGCATTTGCAGAATGGTTGCTTAAAAAAACTATTTCCCCCAAACGCTTTATTGCAAATAAGAAGCACTGCTTTCTAATTAAAAAAGAGGGTGGGAATGGGACTTGGGAGTGGATATAATATCGTGAAAGTGAATGCTCAAAGAAGTCATTAGATATGATCACAATTTGGCACTTCGATGGTGCAAATTCATAGATTCATAGATTCATAGAATAGTACTAGGCTAACTGCCCTTGTGGGTCATTTTAAGCCTAGCCAATTACCCCATCTGAGAATCAAACCCTGCACCCTTGCATCTATAAGGTAAACATCTTGCATCTGTAAGGTAAACACCTTATCCATTATGCCAACCTCCCACCCAATGTGTAACTGATGTTAAGGTGTGGTTCCCTCAATGGCTTGACACTGCAAAAATGAATGAAAAAGCTAAAACCTCTTACTTTTGACATTGGAAGTCTGATTCCTACACATAGACTTCAATTATAGTGAAGAAATAGCTCAGTTAAGTGGTGAGTGATGCTGTTTGGCCTATTGATCCAGGAAGCAAAACAGATGCTAATGATATATTTGTATTATAGGTTCATAGGTTCATAGGTTCATAGGTAGGTACTAGGTTATTGGCCCTAGGGCCTATATAAGCCTAGCCAAAAAATGTACCCTGGCTTTCGCCACCCAAGAAAATTATTTTCCTGTGCCCCTGTCGAGCAGAGCCACAGAAGTGATCCCTGGGGTGAATTTCCCATTTCCCATCCAATCATCAAGATTTTTCTTGAAGAGTGCTAATGAGGAGCTCTGTTTGACATAGATAGGTAGTCTGTTCCAGAGTATGGGAAGTCTCTGGGACAGGAATTTATCCCTCCAGCATGTTCTGTTTATTGTGGTAACAAGGTTTATGGATTGATAACTGGTACAATGTTTTTCACTAATGGCGATCAGAGAGAATTCTGCACATAGAATTCAGTTGATAGTTCAAAAAAGGTTCTGATTTCAGTGTGATCAGCCAAACAACTCTGTGATGCCTTTAATTATGCTCTTCCAAATAAGGTAATGCAATGAGTGTGCTTTGGTATGAATAAAATGGCTGCATTTTGAAATGTAGTGTTCCTACATTAAGTCCTGTAATTTCTGCTGTTAGGGTGTGTATAACAACAGATTGATTCACAGTTACATATTAAATGAAATACTTTTCAAGATAGAACAGTATGTTTAGCCTTTTGTTTTTTATATGATATATGACATCCTGTCTGATACAGTCATTGTCTTTTAAAATGCATTTAATCTCATATTATGATCCACTGAAACTATCATCTGTACTGTTATGGACTGCTGTGTATGCACTTTCTTTTCTGTACAGTGCCATTTCTCAAGTATCTGCTGTAAAATTTAGTTTAGTAACGTGTATCCGGGCAAAGAAGAATAACAGATAAATAAATAAATGAATGAACGAAAGAATAAACAAGTGAAGGAGATTATGTAATAAAGATTTACAGCTAGCTGAAGTTAATAAATCCAGGATGTTCACCGAAGGCCTGACAGTAAAATTAAAACTTCTTTGCCCACATAATGCAAAGACAAGATTCGGAGGATGATATGTGAATAAATGAAGACAAAAGAAGAAGGGAAGGGGGTGGTTAAGTTGGATGGACAGCATTACTGAAGTAATGAATATGAATTTGTTAGACCGGTTCTTGACAGACTGACCCGGCATGCTGAAGTCCTTGAGGTCAAAAAGAGTCAGATTTAACTAAATGACAACTAGTCAATAAATAGCGAAAACAAGAAGAGTGTGATTAAAATTATAAAAAACACAGAATCACAGATATAATAAAATGTTTACTGGCAGATGGTAGATACCAGATGGAAGCTTCTGATAAATGTGGTGTAATTAAAATCTATGTATTTTTAAAAAGGTATGCAAGACCTACCATTTGTTGAAAACAGTCCCAGAAAATGAAACTTCAGTGATGCCATACCCTAAATTGAACATATCAAAATGTTTTCACTTATATTAGCTGTAGATGAGATCATAGTATGGGAGCCTACTGTTTTCTCCCTTGCAGAGTGTTTCTATTTTTCCCACAGCTGTGCTAACGTTGAGTTAATATGTTTGTAGAGAGGAATGTGGGTGCAGATCCTATTCCAATGGGAGCTTGAAGGGGACCTTTGACCAGCAAAATAAAAACTACTTTTGAGAGATTGTCATTGTGTGACAGGTACACCCCCCACAGCGTTTAAACTGTCCAGTTTACAGTTGGTGGTTTGTCTGACAACTTCTCACAGGAGATATAATAAGAATTTGGACATGAGAAAATCACTAATTTGATGGTATTGGACAATTCTTACACTCTGTTTTGAATCTCTGAGTACAAGTAGGGAGACAATACTGGGCTAACCCAGTGAACTGCGAGATGTTTGCCTATTTACATGGTTTGTGTCTTAGCTGATGAAGGGTTTTAGAGACATTAGCTTTTAAAATATGTGCAGAATGCCGAGCGTTGGAGGACAGAGCACTATTAGTGGACACAGTGGAACAACATCATCTCTTGTTGTTCAAGGGCATCTGTGAGCAAGTATTTGCCACTCTAAGTTTTCTACAGAGCTTTCTGACTCTACAAAATTTAATTGCATTGCAGAAATAAACTTTAAAAAGTATTGGTTATATAACCACTGGTAAATTGCTTTTCTTAGATTCAGCCTGGTAATGACTTGCCCTTTCCAATATGACATTAAACTTTCTTTCAAAGATGGTTTATGGGCTAGTTTGTTAAAGTTTGAACAGACTAAATCCACGATGACCAATGTGCTGAAAAATGAGTCATTTCACTGATTTGTTCAACATGAATGACTAAGAATTAGAGTGGGCGATAGGAAAGACTGAAATCATGATGGTAAATTAGAATTTTCTTTCTGTAAGACCTATGAGTCATCCGTGATTAGAAATTTTTCTCCATTTATTTTGTAATTTGATACTTTTTCCATCCTGTAAAAATATGACAGTTATTTTCTTACCTTAGTTTGCTTTTTTCAAATCTAGGACATAAAATCACATTGATTCTGACATCTTTTGCTCTGCATTCATGATAATAAAGACACATTTATAACTTCTCAAGGCCTTATAATGCAGCTCAGGGAAATTACTTTAAATTCAAGGATAAAGGGTCAAAGCAGGGCAATTTAAATTGTGCTATAATTCATTCCAGCTTCTTGCAGAATGTAACTTTTATGCAAAATGCATTATGTAATAAAGAGAAGACCAGTAATTATGCATATCATAATCTTCTGCTTTCAGCTACACAGTTCCATCAATAAAACTTCAGTTTTAAAGGTGCTAAGGCAAATGTAGGCAGAGGTGCAAAGTATATGAGGTGTTAAGTGATGCTTCAGATAAATATAGTACAACAGTGCAAATAAAACAATTACAGCTTGTTTAGAAGAGGAATGATGGAAGGAGATTTGTGCCTGAGCTAAAATGTCAAGGGCAAAGTAAAGGTTGAATCAGTAAGAAGATTTATACAGCAAACTAAATTCCATATCCTTAAGATGAGTCAGTATGTGCCAGCTAGAAACAGCCATGTTTCAGAGATTCATAGAAATTACAACTCATTAGAGCAACTACATTTTTAAATTAAACACCGTGCTCCAGGAATTAGCGATATTTTTGTCAATGTGCAGTGCAGTTCACTCAATGATCCAGTAATGCAGTTTGATGGCTTATATACAAGAACACTTTGATGAGTATGCATGCAAGCATGAGCATAAACACATTCACACTGAGTGCAGATGGGACAGTGGTCATGACAGCAAATGGGGGAAATTAGAAGTTAAAATTCGAGATAGACAGGAAAAAAGTGCAAGAGGTGGGTTTATATTACGTGATCGAACAGTGAAATGT
>NC_056751.1:681280288-681332788 GCF_019279795.1 Protopterus annectens | reverse complement strand
TTAAGACAATGAGGAACTTGTGTGTAACAATATGTTTTTTTGCTAAATAATTTGTACAGTTAAATCAAACAGGGCATCATATATTTAAAAACATTTTAAGAGAATCATTTTTTAGAAGTGAAAAGCATCAGAAAAAGCTTCATTTATACTGGAAGTCCTACAATAATTTTATGAGTTTTTATCCATTACTAGACTGGGAAGCCTGGTGTACTAGTTTTCTATACACATCTTATTTTTCAAACTTATTAAGTACCTTACATTTTGATCAACTGATAAATAAGAATACATGAGCCAAGAGAATTTTTGATTTGGTATTAGTCAGCAATAATGGTCTTATTATCAATTTAAGTTTAAAAATGCCTCTGAGAAAATTTGATTGTGACTGTTATATTCAAAGATATTAATGTTGTAACAAACACAATGTCAGTAATCAGTTTGATATGAATAAATTAGACAAGTTTAATTCTGTCATATAATTAACAGAGTATCAATGGAAGAAAAGTAAAAATAACTCAGTAGTATAGATGTTAATATTTCAAAGGCGAGGATAACCAATATACTGGTTACACTAGTTTAGTATAAAATCATAGGAGGTGGTAAACATAAAGTACTTTGGTAGAACTGTAAGCTGGTAAGACTTCTGAATAAAAAGGAGGGCTTACAGAACATATAAAAGAACTCTTTATAAAGTGCTTAAGGGCTTCTACTTGAGAATGTAGAGAGGACAGATCTAGGACTAAAATTAATTTTGAGTTCACTTTAACAAATATGGAAGACAACACTAAAATATTTTTAAAACAAACTCATTTTTTAAGGTTTCTTTATGCCCTGGGTCAATCATTAGTAATGGAAAACTGATAGAATCCTTATTTTAAATGGCAAAAACCTTTTATGATTATTTAGCCATCTTTAGTGTTTTGGATGTAGAAGAACTTATATTTACACATACCTCTGAATTGAGTAGATTGTCCAATCATTTTGCAGGATGATGTTCTAAAGCTATAGCTAGGGTAAACTGCACTTGTTTTATGTATCCTGGTAGGATCTCTGATCACCTAATTAAGGTGGTATTAAATAAAATAGCATTCCCCCTCACTTCAGTGTTTAATGGTATCCTTTAGAAGGTCTATATGCCAAGTGATAAGATGAGGTCACATGTTGTCCCAAAATTCTAAAGGAACACAGCACAACATGAGATTTCATAAAAAGGGACTAAACAAGATGTCTCTCACCACAGACTCATTAATCTCACTTCAATAACTGGCAAATGCTTTCAGTTTAGTTTATTCCAACAATTATTTAGATGAGATACACATGGTCCTGATTTGGATAGCACACAATTCAGAATTATGGCAGGCCATTCAACTTTTAATATGTTTGTCAAAATATAACAATAATTTATCTGCATATCTGGACCTAGGTAAACACTGTTTGTTTATTTATTTAGATGGCAGAAAAACATTCAATATATTAAAGTACAATGTAATTTAGAAGAATCTTCAGGAAGTAATAATTTATACTCATTTTATATGTAGACTAGCATTCTGATTATAAGGCAATGTCTTGTGATACAGTATATGGAATCAACATGGAACAAAAAAATGACATCTGGTGTACGCCAGAGATCTGTAATGTGAGCTGTTTTATTTAACTTTCTCAGATTTTCCAAATGCATCTGAACCATGGTAAATGAAATGTGCAGATTATTACAAAAAGGAGCCACAACAGAAAGCACTGATAGTATTGTGAAATTTAATAATTATATAAGGATCATTACTTTATGAACTGCATATATAGGATGTAAATTTAATGGTGAGACATGTAAAGGGACGTTATACAGAAGAATGAGTATCATTAAAATTATTCTTAATAACCAAGAACTTAAAACTGTCAAAAGTATTTATGATTTGGAAATAACTGTAGGACATGGGTTGTCATTTAAAGAACACTTCTCAAAAATTAAATAAAATCTATGAGAAGGATGGGATTACTGTTTACAGACATGGAGGAGAGAGACATTATAGTGCTCTATATACTGGTGACTTGCCCCACCTTGAATGTATGCAAAGAAATTTTAATGAGAAAAAAAAAAAGTGAAACATTTGCCATACTGTCAATGGTTAAGATTTCAACCTATTTTCCATAGAGTATAGAACAGTGAGGGTAAGTTATGTGTACTTATAAAGTACTAATGCGTGAATGTTTAAGTAACAACTTAGGACTGATACTACATAAACATAGCCTATCAATAAGTCTAGAGGTCCTGTTGTAATATTTAACTCAACAGAACAGATAAAAAGCGACTCATATTTCTTAAGCAAATCTACACCTGTAGAATGCATTATCTTCCTATGTCTAGTTTTAAAATAAAGTTGGATGAATATATGAAAGATAGAAAATACGTGTATGAGCAAAGGAAATCTACTTTCTTAGAATGTCCTTGGACCAAAATGCAGCCAATTGAAATATGAAACTATGAAACTATGAATGAGCAGGTGATAATGTTTCTGCAAACTTACCATATAAGCATCCTATAAGTGTACCACAGTTTCAATCTCTTTACTGTAGGCTTATAAATTATATTGTTAGTATGGAATGGTAACTCTATACTGTCATGATGGTGTTCATGGAAAAGATATGAGAAGAACACAGGATATTTTTAAGGATTACATCCAGGATTGAAAAATGGAAGGAAACTAGGTCAAAACAGGATTAATTTTGATTCTGATAAATTAAAAATGTGTCTGTCTCATTGTTTATGCACCTAAACTAATAACAATAGATAGAAATACTGAATTTAAGTAAGAAACTTAGGATGTGCTGTAAACCTGTAGCTGAAATATTTGTACCTATAAGCTTTATGAAGCACTGTTATAGAGTAGGACTATACTATTTTTATTTACTTTAATAGTGAGGCTGGCCTGAAAGACAGAGGTAAATATAAAAGAGAGAAAAAAAATGACAATTTTTTCACATACAAATAAAGATTTCTGGAAAATTAAATTCTGTTTTTTTTTTAAATTGTTCACATTTGGCAGTTATATTCACAAAAATTGTATCTAAATGGGTTCCAGTACCTGTAAAATTTTGAACAGATGCTGCATATATTTTCGGTTAAGCCATATGATGCTGTTTTGCAGTCTGCAGAAAAAAATGAATTTGATATCATATGCTGAATGTTTTTTTTTTTTTATGGCATGCTGTTTTCAGAATGTTTGAACTCTGGATGTAATTAATCTTTTTCAATGAAGCCTGCATTCCAAAATTTAGGAAAATGGCAAATACAGGTGTAATTAATATTTTCCCAAGGGCTTTACAGTCATGACATGGGCAAATAGTTCCAGGCTGTGGGCAGAAATGATTAGTACAAAATGGCTGCTGAACACATTTTCTGCTTGTTTCTCTATGGATTTCTTACACATTCCAAAGGAAAAGATAAAATGATATCTTCAGTTTCAGCTTAATTGTCATATATTACAAGTTTCTTGTTTTCAGATTTTTCCGAGATGAACTTAACTGGGTGTTACTTTTCAATTCTGTGCTATTAAGGCAAGCATTTACACAAACAGTATCCTCAGATCAATCTTCTTGAAATGAATTCCTGGGAAGTACAGTCGCTGACTAATTTACTCTGGTTAGAACTAGTTTATGTCGATGCAGTGCAGTGTTACAAGATAACACTTACTCTGCATTGCTTTACATTAACTTAATAAACTGAAACAGTATTAAAATGCATAAAGGCAGCACTGTGTTAATAAAAGCTTAGCAAGTCATGAGGAGGTTAGATTATAGCTGCAGCCATTCAGCAAATCTGCATTAAACAAATAAATGCATTGGAAGTATTAACACCTCAGAGAACAATCCATACTGAAAAAAGGTCATAAGTAATATTACAACGTTATACGAGAAACCTTTTAAACTGTTGTAAAATGAAAATGTATGTTTCTTTCAGTTTTGCTATGCTGTTGAATAAAAACTGTACATTTCCTTTACACACACATTTAAACATTCAAAAACTTGAACAATCAGTACAACACTAAACTACAATGTAAGATATGTATTCCTGCATAGCATAAAGGGTAACATTTAAGCCAGAAAAGGATACATATTTTCTTTATCAAAGTAAAATAATAATCATATATTAAGAAACATAATTACATATTTAAGAACTATGTTATTTTTCATAATTTGCTTTGCAATATATTATAAAACAAATGCAACAATTTCATACACTGTATGCTTGCTTTTTTTTTTTGTTTGTTTTCTTAACATGTAATGTCTTTTCAGAAGCTAATGACATTGTGACCACACAAATGATTGGAAGCTGAACACAATGCTTTGCTAATGCTCTTAGAGCAGTAACCAGTTATCCAGCCA
Organism: Protopterus annectens; assembly: GCF_019279795.1. NCBI lineage: Eukaryota > Metazoa > Chordata > Ceratodontiformes > Protopteridae > Protopterus > Protopterus annectens. The sequence continues at coordinate 681,328,411 of NC_056751.1, read as the reverse complement.
TTGCTTTCTAGCTGTGCCAGACTTATGCCTGTTTAAGGTTGTTTCAATTTTCTACTAAATATGTAAATGAATATGTAACAGGGAAATGTATATGTAAATAGTAGATGATAGATGGTTCAAAATTTTTGCCAGTGTTGGAGGAATTCAGATTTGCTGATTTTTTATACATGTATGTGTATGTGTTATTTGATGCAACGTTCCCATTCCCCACCCACAGACACACACAATATCACATATCCAAATAACTTCGATTACAGGGGTGTTATGACCTCTTTCACTCTTGTGGCAATACCTTTGCTAATGAGGTGTGTGACATAGAATGACTTCCTTACCACAGTAGACACATGGTGGTCAAAGTTTAGGCTACGGTTGCATTCCTAAGTCTCTCACTACTGAGTTGGTACTTAGGATATTATTATTTTTATATGATAGTCTGCAGGGATATCATTTTTACCGAAGGGGATGGATGATGATGCATTTTTTTGGATTGAAACCACAGAAAATGGAAAGGCAAAAACCCATAGAAATATCCAGCAAGAAGATGACCACTTCCAAATGAACCACCACACATTATTCACATTAAGCGCTTTCCTCTCAATTAAAGAGGCTTCATCAGAATAATTTAGTGCACACACCCAGCAATTTAAATACCCTCCCCCAATTAACCAATTCACTTTTAATTCACATTTAAAAGAATATGTACCAATAAAATCACCCCTGTCAGGTTGCAAAAACCATGAAAATATCATAAAAAAATCTATCATGAAAAACTCTATCAGAAGATTTAAGTAATTTGATTTAAATAATTACCTAAAATATAAAATGTTTAAAATATTTATGAACCATTTGTACAAATTGTAAACACGTTTTAAAGACAATTCTAAAATAGTGTTGCACATGTTAAAAGAAAAGGTAAGTATCGACCTGAAAAATAATCAAGCTTCAGAGTACTAGCAATACTAATCATTTCATTAATGCATGGATACTGAGTGGCACTGAATAATTGAACATTTTAGATTTTAGGTAATTATTTAAATCAAATTACTTAAGGAGTTCTTATAGAGTTTTTCATGATATATTTTTTATGATATTTTCATGGTTTTTGCAACCTGACAAGGGTGATTTTATTGGTACATAGTGTTTTAAATGTGAATTAAAAGTGAATTGGTTAATTGGGTGTGGGCATTTAAATGGCTGGGTGCATGTACTAAATTATTCTGATGAAGCCTCTGTAGTGGAGAGGAAAGCGCTTAATGTGAATAAAGTGTGGTGGTTCATTTGGAAGTGGTTGTCTTTTTGCTGGATATTAATTAATTGAGTCTGAGTCCATGGCTTTTGCAACAGTCACTAGTTTGTGTAAGTCCCTATTGAAGTATATTGACATTATTTGGGGATTCAGTGATTGCATCTAATTTGCAGTCATCAGCAAACATAGTCAGCCACACTCCCCCTGCTTTGTCCTGAATGTCTGAGAAGTATGTTCCAAACAATAGGGGGCCCAGCACTGACCCCTGTGGAAGCCCCTCTGGTCACAGGTCTGCTGGTTGAGGTAAAGTCCCCCACTTTGACTGAGTGTGGTCTGTTAGTGAACCAGTTAGCAACCCACCTGATGACATAAGGGTTGATATTCAACTGGGAGAGTTTATTAATGATGCCTGAATGTAGGATTGTGTTGAAGGCCTTGGCTAGGACAAGGTAAGCTGTATGTACAGATTTGCCTTCATCTATGGCTCTGTTGATGTTTTTGAAGAAGTCTGCCAGGTTTAACAGGCATTACCTGCCTTTGACAAAACCAAAATGTGTTGTATCAAGGGTTTGGAGATTACCTATATCCTTATTTATAAGGCCCATGATGATTTGTTACATGGCCTTACAGATAAGGCTGGTTAAGCTTATGTGCCTGTAGTCCCCATGGACTTTTGTTGTACATGTGTGTGTGTGTGTGTGGGGGGGGGTAACAATTTCTGTTTTCCATTCAGCAGGGGCAATACCAGTACTCAGGGTGTGGTTGAAGAGAGTACCTAATGGAGTTGCTAACTCATGCTTTAGACCATTTAAAATGCAACCTGGCATGCCATCTGGTCCCATAGAGGCTGGAGTTTTGGCCTTGGAGAGAGTATTAATGACTTGCTCTTTGGAGATGCAAAGTGAGGGAGATACAGAGGGAATTCTTTGTGGAATGTTTGGAAGGGACAAGGGGTGAAAGTTTTGCCAAACCTGTCAGCTAATAGGTTATCTGTTTTCCTAGGATCTGTGTGTATGATGCCATCCACAGCTAGTTCAGCACACTTTTAAGTTACAGATATAGCTGAAGAATGCCTTATGGTTATTCCTAGCTATGGTTGCTATTTTTTTCTGCTGTCCTTAGAGGATTTTACAAGTTGTTGTATTATTTTGTTCAAGCAGAGGAGGGTGTTCTTCCAGTGCTCGAATCTCTCATTTGTATTCTTAGACAGCAGCATCTCCCTCTTGTTATATACTTATTAATGCTAGATGTGCAACTGGGAGGCTTGTTTTTTTCTTGAGGATCTTGTTTTGATCCTATCAGGTACAGCTATGTCAATACACTTGTATAAGTGTTTGTAAAGGGCATGTGTTTATACTTTAGTATAGTTGTCAACATTATCTGTGGGAAAAGGAGCTTGGAAAATATTTATGCCATTCCATAGGAGGGTGTAATTAGCTTTGGTGACATTTTTTAGCCTGATTTCACTTAACAGGGGTTCAGGTGCTATAGCTACTTCAAATGTGAATGATTCATGATCAGATTTAATCAGTGAGGGTCTTATACTTGTGATGGTACAAAGGTCACCCATTTTGGTGAGGACCAGGTGGAGAATATTTTAGCCCCTTGTGGGGTTGCATACTATTTGTTCCAGAGCATTACTGTTACCAAAGTCTAGGAACCTTTGTGTGAGCATATTGGTACTCATACAAGTTTCCTAGTCAACAGAGGGATAGTTAAAATTGTCCTTGACTAGAGTGTTTGTTTGTAATTCGATTGACTCAAGTAGATCAAATTAAACAGAGTAGGTATCATGGTTCACTGAAGGGGTCCTATAGATAGCAATGACTTGAAGGGGGGGGTCTTACACAAATTTAGCTGACCTTGGAGTAACTCCATGGAGTTTTCCTGGGTAACCAGTTTCGAGGTGTATTTGTCTTTGACGAAGATAGATACTCCTCCTCCTCCTTTGGTTGTCATACGTGCGTTTTGTGGTCTGAAAGTGTGGAAGGCATTGTAGCCTTGCAAGGCCGAGGTACTCTCTGAGGCATTGAACCAAATTTCTGTGACTGTACAGATGTTGACATCCTTTAGGGAGAGGAGTGTTTCTAGAGAGTGCTGTTTCTGATCTAAACTCCTAGCATTTATCAGCATAACCTTTAATTTATTTGCTAGTGATATTTTCACATCAGAAATTTTGTTCATAGGTACATAGGTAGGTACTATGCTATCAGCCCTGGGGCCTATACAAGCCCAGCCAAAAAGGTACCCTGGCTTTCGCCACCCAAGAAAATTATTTTCCTGTGCTACTGTGGAGTAGAGCCGCAGAGGTGATCCCAGGGTGAATTTCCTATTTCCCATCCAATCATCAAGATTTTTCTTGAAGAGTGCTAATGAGGAGCTTTGTTTGATATAGATAGGTAGTTTATTCCAGAGTATGGGAAGTCTCTGGGACAGGAATCTATCCCTCTGGCATGTTCTGTTTATTGTGGTGACAAGGTTTAGGTCCCTAGAGCGTGTAGCTCGGAGGGATTGGGATTTCTTTACGTGGAGCATGTCCAACAGCTCTGGGATTGACATAGCTTTGTATGTTAGGCAGAGATCACCTCTGAGTAGGCGATATGCAATGGAGTAAAGCTGGAGTTTTTTGACACAGTTAGCATAGGGCATCTATTTGAGGCTGGTAATCCTCTTTGTGAGGTATTTCTGAGGCCTTTGCAATTGTTGGAGATGTCTTGTGAGGTACATACCAAAAGGGGTGTTTGCACTCTATAACGGGTCTAATGAGTGATGAGTAGAGGGGAGTAATGACCTCTTATTTTCTGCATGAGAAACCTTTTGTGATGAGGTGTGCCACGTAGAAGGATTTCCTGACTACTGTGGTGATGTGATTATCAAAGGAGAGACTACTGTCCACCTGTGTCCCAAGGTCTCTTATCACACTTTCGGTGTTAAGCATACTACCACCTATGTTGTAGTTCATGGGTACAGAGTTTTTACCAAAGGGGGCGACAATGCACTTTTTGGCATTGAGCTTGAGGCCATGGCTTTGACACCAGGGTCTGTCTCAGTGAGGCCTTTTTGTAGGATGTCCACATTGTTAGGAGTTTCGATTATGGCTCCTAGTTTGCAGTCATCTGCAAACTTCATTAGCCAAAGACATTCTGTGTTAGCCTGTGCTTCAGAGAAGTAGATACCAAACAGGAGAGGACCCAGGACTGAACTCTGTCGTACTCCACTTGTCACTGATCTGAAATCGGATTTGGGTTCTGCTACTTTCACAGTGTGGGTTCTGTCAGTGAGCCAGTTGGCAACCCATCTTGTGACATAGGGATTTATACCTAGTTTAGTGAGTTTATCTATAATTCCAGAGTGGGGGATGGTGTCAAAAGCCTTGGCAAGACCTAGATAGGCTGTGTGAACCACCTTACCCTCATCTATGGCTTTGGTGACTGCTTCAAAGAAGTCTATCAGGTTTAGGAGACGTGATCTGCCTTTTACAAACCCAAACTGGGTTGATCCAGAGTTTGGAGATTACCAATGTCTTTGTTTATAAGTTCCATGATGATACGTTCCATGGCCTTGCAGACCAGGCTCGTCAGGCTAATGGGGCGGTAGTTCCTGGGGTCCATGGTGGCTCCCCCCTTGTGGAGTGGGATAACCATTGCTGTGCGCCATTCAGCAGGCAAAAAGCCTGAGGTGAGGCTACGATTGAACATGGTACTTAGATGGGTTTTTGAGACCTTGCCTAAAAAGGCACTATGGGGGAGGCAAGTGCCTTTGCCAGTAACTGAAATCCTAGAGTTGACAGGTGAAGACCATCTCTGGCTAAGCAGTGTGGTCTATCAGTCATGTCATCCCAGACTGACAGGAATTGGATCCCCCTTAGAATGACACCAGAAACTAAGCCAATTGTTGAGATCAATCATTTTTTGTTTATATTGTGGTATCACCCTAGGTGAGGGTAGAATGTTGCTCAAGGCTAGGGCCGTACCTGCCTGAGACACATATTGATAGAGCTCAATAATGTCTCTCTTCCTATAGTTCAGTGAGGTACATCTCAAGCCATTCACAGTGACAGTGACATGAACTATGATGGAGACATAAAGGTATTTGTTGTTGAGAGACTTGAGTGCATGTGTAATCTGATGGATCCTGGCACTCAACAGACAACTGACCGTAACCTTCTCTGTCTGGCCTGGTGAGTGGGACATCTGTATTTCTCACAATGGAGTCACCTATAACTAAACAGTTTGGTTTAAATGTGCTTTGCCTTAGGGGCTTATTTGGTGAGACACTGGTGCTAGTGTTTTTATGTGTATGAGTGCTGTAGGTGCTGTATTAGATGTAGCGCATTTGTGTTTGGAAGGTCTCTGGTGTTTAGGTAGGTTTCTGGTGAGTAGCTCCATGTATGATGGTTTATGTGTTGAGAGCATGGTTTGCATTGGAGGTGTAGTATGTGAGCTGACAACCTGTTCAGTGTTACTGTTCTGTATGTGAGAGAGCAAGGAATCCAAATTCTTAATGTAGTTGCATCTCTCACAAATTGTACTTGGGTGATTTAGGAGTAGAGGGTTGTCAGTGTACATGAGGCAGCCACTACACTCCCTCAGGTTACCCATGTCACTCAGGCTGGTAGGAAAAATGGAGAGATACTGACCATCCATAATGCTAGGTTAAATCTTGTTTTCACAGTGGGGAGAGAAAATGGAAGGGTGTGGTATAAGAGGGTGTTCTAAAGAGGGCTATACTAATGGGGTGCTCTATAAAGGGTCTATACTAGTGGGTGTTCTCTAAATGGTAACAGACTATTGTAGATCTGGTGACTTTGAGATTGTTTAAGGGATAAAATCACAGCTGAGGTGTTCCCTGAGCAGCTATGCACAATTTAAGGACTTCTTGGCCAGATCATGGACAGCTGCTAAGGGAACTTTATCTACTGAAGTTTTTGTATCTATAACTGCCAGTGGTTACCCCCGACTGCTTTGTAGTGCATGATGGTGCATGGAGGTACACTATGCATAAAAAGATAAATATAACAGAGCGGTGGCCAGTTGCTTAACTCTGTGGAGCTGTGTAAAAACAACTGCAAACCCATGCAAACATGGGGCTTATGTAGCAACAGTGAACAAACTGAATTAAACAATTTAACCAATAAAGAAACTCAAAACTGATCCCCATGCCAGCCACTGATGAGTTCTAAAGAGTTCTCTCCAACAAAAGATAGCCTTGTTTTAGTGCTCAGTTTAATAAACAGAACCAGATTCAGCAGGTCTGAATTAGTCTATGCTACAGCAGACAAAAAGTGCAACAAATCAGCAAGAACAGTTTTAAAAAATCAGCAATTTGGCAAAAATACAGTTTAAAAGTGCAAAATACAGTATGCATTTATACTTATGGTTAGCAGAATGCAACAGATTCCATGGACTGCACAGATGAACACAGCAGAGCAGTGTCTGGGCACCTAACTCTGTGGAGCTGTGGAGCTGTGTTAAAACAGTTTGAATGCTTTGTATTTGTCTTTTAGCTGTAATCACCACCTGGCCTTCATCTTTTTTTTTTAAGTATCAGAGAAAGTGCCTATTACAAAATCAGTGAGCCTATTTCCTTTTTATTGTAATGTGAATGAGTACTGTAATCCACGGGTGGTCCATCCTGAGCAGTAACAACAGCCATTCCAAGGTGCACAATGAGGTTATCATGGGTAGGGCAGAGCTTTTAATTTACTGGCCAAATCCTGACCAATTCAGAGTTACTTGAATCATGTGGTGCTAATGATGTATTACTTTCTCATCTTCTAGGTCTGGATTGTAAAATAGCTCTTATATGTATTCAGCTTTTGGTGAGTCTTTGATGGACTCAGCTAAGGTGTTTTTTAGAGAAAGAGCAGTCTTTAATTTCTCCCTTGTTTTAAGGTCTATTGCAGACCTGCCCACAGAGGCTGCAGCCAGTGAGGCCTAACTAATATAATAACTACCTACTGGTTAGCAGCAGACCACAATGTTTCTGTTATGAAATATGAAATTAGTATTTACAAATATGCAACATTTTATTTAATCTGAAAACTGACATAGGAAATTGTCAACTACATTTGATTTATAAGGATAACATTCTTAAGTACTACTTTCTCTTGATGAGTGCTGGATCCTGGCTTATGGCATATCAGAAATGTTAGCTATTTTGTATATAAATCAAACTATAATTAATTACTTGATTTCATTAGGTTCTTGACAGACCTTTAGAAAAGTATCACCTTTCTTGTACTTGTGTGTGTCTAAGAAGAAAATTGCTTGCACCCTAACTCTTAATTGAAACAACATATTTTCCATAACAGATGTTGCACATGAGACAGTTTTTGGTTCACATAGGCATATAAAACTAAATCAAAAATGAGCAGATGGGGGTCAGCTCCAAACTACTACAACATTTCTTGTATTCCTGTATTCTTTCATTTTACTATGACATGCATATGTTTGAATTATCAATAACTTTGGATACATAATCATTTTGTATTTTCACAGCAAGTATCCAGCTGTAATGGAAACACCATCAGCCAGAAAGTTCTAATACTGCATTCTCACTTTTATAATAGAAATTATAAATCATGAGATTGCATGATGTTATAGTAGCTGAATGGCTTAAAAAAGTAAATTAGCTAGCAAATCTTATTTTGATGATACAATCTTATTTTAATTCAAAAAAGTATTTTCCTATTTTTCAAATTGATGAAAAACACATTTGTGTGTGTGTGTGTGTGTGTGTGTGTGTGTGTGTGTGAGAGAGAGAGTGAGAGAGAAAGTTCTTGTGTGCTTGTTTGTGTTTTTATCCATTCTTGTATTTGTGTGTGACAAAGAAGAAATTTCTTTACACCCTAAATCCTACATGATCTTGCTGAAATCATGAAATACTGTTATAAAAATTATTCCTTAAACATAGTCATCAACATAACAAAGCATTCAAATTCCTGTTTCAGCAGGAACCCATTAGACAAGCTGGATGCCTCCCTTTGAGACGTACTGATGTGTTAGAATGTTTACAAAGGACTTTCACTGGACATATGTTTAAAGTGGATGAAAAATTATGTATTTATTTGTGTGTTTGTTTGTTTTTATTTATTGCTGTTTGTTTACTGGGGTACTCTGACTGGGCCTTAAAGACCCTTTTTTGGTTGAACCCTAGGGAAAAACACCCCCAATGCAAAAGTACAATTTACAATGAACAGTGGTACTTGTTGAGAGGTATAAAACAATACAAAGTGATGAATGATAACTATACAAAGTTTAAAAAGAATGAAGATGTTATTTAACGGTGTACAGTACAATTGTGGTTTAAAACAATGCAATATGATGAAGTGCTGTGATATTATCATATAATACAGAAATGATAGAGCTCTAATTATACAACATTGAAAGAATAAAAAAAAATGATGTTACATAGGAAAGTACAAATTTCGTCATGAATGAAGTAGCTGGAACATTCTGATTAACAAAGAGAGTCCTTATAATAGTCTATAAAACTGTTGGAAAAAAAAGCTGAGGTGCAGGCTGGCCATAGGAAAAGTAAAGAAGAGAAGAAGAGGCAAGGAAAGGTAAGAGAAAGGAATGCAAGACAAGTAATTTGATTGCACCACAGAGTTAAAAGTGAAACGTCATGCTCTCCTTTACAATTCATAGGTTCATAGGTTCATAGGTTCATACTAGGCTATCTGCCCAAGGGCATTTATAAGCCTAGTACATTCAGACTAATAATATCTGAATGTGAAATGGAAATTCTGGAAAAGACTCCCCATCCATGTAAAACAAAACTCATCCATGTGCAATGTGGATCTGTTGATGGGCAACAGAAAATTTACCCAGGCCTCCCCATTCACATAAAACAATGTTCATCCCTGTCTATATTCCAGCACATCTTGGATTTATGGATGAGAAACAGAAAATTTGCAACATGACTGCTCCCTGTAATACTAATTCACAGAGGCAGCTCCTAAATGTTTTATCTTAGCTGATAACACGCTGATTAAAAAAAACTGTGGCCAATCATAACCAGTGTTTTGAGCAACTAAACAGCGACCTCTCATAACAGCAATTGCAAATGAGGAAGTAAGCTGAGGCCATTTTGAAGCACTCCAGGAAGATCAAAGAATTGCAAGCTTGCACATGGCAACTGGAAGCTAAAGTGGATGACCTGGAAAACAGGTCAAGACATAACAATCTGAGACTTCTTCGCTTGCTGGATTCAGCAGAAGGGAGAGATTTAATGCAGTTTTTAAAAAGAGAACTGAGCAGTTTAATGAAGATGGAAAAATGTCCTATTTTCAAAAAGCACATAAAGTGGTAGCTAAACAGCCTAATGTTAATGCTCCAATACACATTGTTTTTAATTACCTGAACTTTAATAATAGAGGAAGAATTTTAAAGGTTGAAAGAGAATTGGATTCCAGTCTAAGAATGGGTAGACATGGTACATATTGTACCTGAGTACAGGACAGTACTCTTTACTGAAAAGAAAGCTCTTGCACATTTCTTAAGATAGGGTAGGGTACTTGGCTTTGGGGTCTCACTTAGGTACCCAGTCACTTTGATTCTAGCCAGAGGAACTCAAGAATTTTCTTTTCAGATCCCAGCAGATGGGGAGGCCTTTTTAGAGGACTGGTCAAACAACCATAAGATGACCTATGTCAAGGGAGTAAAACTTTCAGGAAGAGGGCATATGGACAACAAAGCAAGGGAAAGATACTCCTCATCCATGCCATAAAAATCTCCACAGGGCAAGAAAGGGAAATTATCTCTTACTTACCCACTTAAACCAGCTAATCGGGGGGGGGGGGGCATGCCAACTGCTATTTAATAAAGAAGATTTTCCTTCCTTATCTCCTTATTATTCTGGTAAAGTGCCAACACTTGTAAATGTTTCATCTCTGAAGCCCCTGCTTACTCTTATCAAGGGTATCAGAACTTGTCAGAGAGTTGGGATGCATGGTTAGGCTTAAAAAGGCCCTTATGGTTGTTAGCCTAGTAAACACCCATGAACCTATGAACACCTTCTGCATCACAGGAAGAAAGTTCTGCCCTCACAGAGATGTATCTTACAGTAGAATATGGCAGAGAGATCAAAGAATCCTGGTTACAATGGAAAGAGGATGAGTCTAATGGACCTATGAAATAGATAATCATCTACTAGTAGCAATGAAGATTGGACCTAATGAGTTAAAACTGTTCAGATTCTGTCTTTGTCTCTTTTATTTTGTTTTTGGGACCCTTACCTCTGCTGAATGGTGAACTTGTTTTATTCTGCAGTGTAAGGAGTAATCCTTGGAGAGACTTTGCACCATTGTGTCTGGTCCTTTTGTTTGCTGTTAGTGGGGGTTACTTTTTTATGGTGGTATTATACAGTTGTTGTTTTCTTACTGATTAACTCATTATGTTCATTGTTAAGAATTCACCCAAGGGAGAGGTTGATTCTTCTAAGTATATGACTATCAGGTAGTGGAATGGGACAATCATCAGAGCTGCCATACAAAATGTCAAGTGATTAAATAAGCCTGAAAAGGTGAGAGCTATTTTAAACCTTTTCAAAAGATACAGTATTAAAGTTGCCTTCATGCAGGGAAAAAAAATTGAAAACTCCCTTACATAAATTAAATGAATGGTGGAAAGGCAAGGGTTGATTCAGCTGTAGTTCTTTATCCAAAATAGGAGTGGGAATCCTAATTCATTCCTCTTTGGGTTGGTCAGTAGTCACCTTATGCTTGGTAGATGGCTTCTTCTTTTTACAACATGTCCAGCGGGTTAAGGCAATTTTAGGTTCCTACTATGGTCCTAATGAGGATAATATTGATGCCTGACATACGTTTTTAAGGGTGGTGAAGGATCTCTACAGACAAGATCATTTTTATCTTGATTGGGGGGGGGGACCTTAATATTACTATAGATCCTTGGATAGATAGGAGCCCTGTGGGGGTTGACAGGTACCCACTGAAACTGCAGGCTCTAACAGCAGCCATAGAGGAACTTAATTTAATTGAAGGTTGGTGAATTTTACATCCTGATGTAAGAGACTTTACTCTTTTGAGGGCAGGGTCAGGGGGAGCTAGTTGTATAGACATGCTTCTACTTTCAAAAAGGGGTCTATATTAGATCATTGAAATGGCAGAATTTCGAATGATCTAATATTGAACCCAATATCGCGAATGCTGAAAACAGCGAAGCTGCACAAAACCAAATTCTTTCCTAGGGAAAGAATTCGGTTGGCCGTTGTTGTGGCTTCGCTGTTTTCAGCGATGCGGTGGAAAGTTACAGGTTGGGTTAAGGTAAGTGTGTGATTGTGCTGACGTTCGGGTTAGGACGCGGGTTGGGTGAGTTAGGGTTAGGGCGCGGGTGAGGTGAGTGTGCGATAGTGACATACCTTAGGGTTACGTTCTGGGTTAAGGTAAGTGGATAGATAGTAGTGTATGTGCAGTGTAGTGTAGGCTTAGATGTAACTTTTAAATGTATGTGTGTGGATTGCTGATTTTTAGTGTGCTTGTGGTGTGTGTGTGTTTCTCGGAACAGCAAATTTTTTCCCAGGGAAAATATTTGCTGTTTTGAGGTTTTGATATTGTTAGGGTTTGGGTTTTGCAGTTCGACGTTACGGCATTCGATAATGAGCCGTTTCGATGATCTGATATAGACCCTTCAAAAAGGCATACTATAGGGTTAATTGGAAGTAAATGTCTATCAGTGTCTCTCTCTTGGACCACTCTATGGTTTCTGTAGACCTGATGTTGGGGGAAGGAAAGATGGGGACCTTTGCTTGTAAAAATAGACCCTTTATTTTTATGAAATGCCCAGAAAAGACTCGTCCTCTTGAATTGGATATCCTCTTATTGGTACTCTGGTAGGGAGAATACCATACGGGAGAGCATGGTTAAGATTTAAAAATGTGCTTAAGGAGCTAAGGTTAGCATTGAGAAAAGCTCAATTACTCTCCAGGAGAACTTTAATTCAAAAGACTGAAACTGAATTATGTAGATTAAATCAGAGATATTTATCAACTAGTTGTAAGGATAAGGACCAGTATCATCAAATTCAGGATCTTAAGAGGCAGGCTAATAAGGCAGAACTGGAGGCAATTCAAGAAAGGTGGGAAAGATATAAAACGTTCTTTTGGGCAACATGGCGTACGTCACCCAGGATATTAGCAAGAAGATATTCTGAGAGGAGAAATGAATTAACGGTCATGGGTCTTTATGGCATGTATGGAGCGGTGACTACTGATAGGCAAAAAATGCTAGATATATTCTATAGGGAGTATAGATAATCTCAGATTTTGTCACAGCCAGTTTCTTATGAAGCACGTGTTAGCTTTCTGGAAAGGTTGACCATCAAACAATCTCCCATGCACATAAGATTATGTTACAAGGAGATTTAACTTTACAAAAAGTCAAAATCACTATTAAAACTTCAGTCCAGTGCAAGGCTTGGGGTCTAGATGGATTAATTCCAGACTTTTTTAAGGAATTTGAAAATGAGTTAGCCAAACCTTTGCTGAGATTTTTCCAGCATGCTGAGGACATGAGACACTTTCTGGAGAATTCCATAGTAGAGAAAGTTACCTTTCTTCCCAAACAGGGTCAGGATTTACTCTCACCTCACAATTAACTTCATCTCCTTCAGCTAGAGGTGAAAATATAACTAAGGTATTGGCTAAGCAATTTGTAGAGAATTCTACCAGAGTACATTGCCCATTTCCTTCAGGACTTTATTAGGCAGAGGTGTGGGGGGCCGGACTTGATAACATCTTGGTTTAATTTACAGAAGCCAGTACAACAGACCCTTACGTCCCTGGGAGCTTTGATGGCTGATTTTCAAAAGGCATTTGACAGGTTAATGGTAATTTATTTGGGCCACTTTAGGCTTTATTGGTTATCCAATCAGACTTGTTTCAAATTGTAATTTATTGTTTAAAGGAGCCTCAGCTAGACTGTATGTAAATGGCCTGCTTTCCAGACCTAGAAATCTTTCCAGAGGGATGAGACAGGACTTTGTTCTTGCTATTAATATTCTAGAGACCATCTATTGTCCAAATATGCAGATGATGCTATTAAAATTCCAGCTCTCCATCCTATACATACCACATAGTTTGCAGATGAATGTGTGGTTTGGTTGTCTTCACCAAGAAGGAGTTAAAGTTCTAGAATCATTTTCAGAATTCTCTGTAATATCAGGCCTCCATCTAAACCTACACAAAATGAAATTATGTCCATTGATGAAATATGCGGCTAATGATCTTAGTGACCGGCATGATCCTTCAGTGATATGACAACAAAAGTGGAATATCTAGGCATCTGGGTTGACACAGACCATGCCAGCACTTTGCACATTAATGCTAAAGATTTAACAAAGTGGCTATACTCAGGGTACCCTGCAACTACCTTTCTTAAGTAGGAGTCAATTGGTTAAAACCCTAATATTACCAAAAATGTTATTCTTTATTAGACATATCCTTCAGCTATCATTCTTCCCTTGTATAAAAATGACAAAAATGGATGTTGGACTTAATTGGGCAGGGGGAAAACCCAGGCTTGCTAGGAAGAAACTTTACCTCTCATAGAAAGGGGAGGGGGGGGTTAATGTCCTCAGTCCTCATAGATATGCTACAGTCTCTTTGACCTGGCAGTATTTCAGAACTCAAAAGCCCACCAAATACATATGCTTTCATTGTGAACTGTGGAATATTTGGGATTGGAATCTGACACATCTTAGCACTTCCAGGGGGGTATAGAACAATGACCTGAAAACTGGGACAAAGCCAGCACAATGTAAAACTTGTAACCAAAATCTGTTCTGACCACCCAGCTCCTCAGAAATGATTGAGACAAATAGGAACAAGTAAAATCAGTCTTTATTTTAACATAAATCCAGCTTGTACTCCAGTTACGCACTTTTGTCCATGGACTCCATCAGAACTGGATACTAACATGGCATCATACTTTAAATAGCTATAATTGATCACATGACTGTTTAAATTACAAAGTTAATAAATTAACAATTAATTTAAGAACTTGTATAACATTTCTAAAACAACAGATCAGTCGAATAAATACTCCTTATGACTACTCAAAAATATACATCAATAAAAAAAACAATCTAAAATCATTAAAAAAAACAAACATTTAATTTAGTCCATGTTCCAGAGGAGTACAATAAAGAAAAAATGAGAAAGATAAGTAAGTCTGTTCTTAACATTCTTCATAAACATAGTTATAATTTATGCCACAAATGGAGTACTTAAGCCTAACCCCTGTTGTAGTGCTTTTTTTTCATTTTTTGCTTTTTAGTATGGTTGCAGAAGTTTTCAAGATGTTGTGGTATTTTATATTTTTGACAGTCTTTCCATGCATTTTCTATAGACTGCATTAACAGCCTAGTCTTTTTGGACAAATTACATTATTTGGCTTTAGTCTTTTCCCTCTAGGAGGTGCAGGACTATTTAGGAAAGTTGTACTGAAGTCATTTACAGTGGAGTTTTAGGATGATCCAGTTAATGGTTGATAAGTAGTAATGAACACTTCTGGGATAATTTATCAAATTTGTTAATTATCATTTATTTATTTTTTATCAAACTTTATTCCAATGCCTGTGATAAGGTCCATAATTCTAAACCAGTAGCAGTTAAAAATCCAAATTCACAATTTTGTTCTATTAAAATACTTCTTGCTATTTACACAACCATTGTAAAATAGATAGAGATGCAGATAACTAAATTACTATTCTATAACCCATGCTTCTGCAGCATTTCTCCAGCCATCCTTTCCACTTCTGCAGGTGTTTTCTTTTTTGTTTCCCCTTAACCTTTTGCCTTCCATTCCTTGTATCTGAGTAGGGATATTTTCCACTACTTTTCCATTACTTTGATGTCCGAAGGGGGGGGGGGTCTGTTTTTTTTTTAATTCTTTGTAATTGCTTTTTTTGCCATCAGATTGATTTAAAAAGTAAGGTTTGACATTTTGGAGGCTTATGTATCTTTGGTCAAATTCCATGAAGGGCCAATGTTGTGTCTTCTTCTAGATCCCTCTCCACCATTCATCTGCTTAATCCCTGTAGCTGGAGTTTAAATCCCTGCAGCCTAGGGTCTATATTAGATAACCGAAAGAGCAAGTTAGTGAACGCTCACATGAGCGAAAATGCCAGGAATCAAACTCCGTATTGTGGGGGTCTGTGTCCCCCACACCCCCTGCTAACTATATATTCCAACTCCAAGGTCGCACTACAGTGAAGAAAAGACAAATATCCCACTCCTCACTGCACCCCGACCCCAAAAACACCCTGTCAATTCCCTGCATTTTCTCTCATGTGAGCGTTCGCTAACTTGCTCTTTCGGTTATCTAATATAGACCCGCAGCCTAGAGCACTCACAGAAAATGTGACTTAAGGTTCTTGCATCACCTTTCCCATATCAGCAGCATTCTTTATTGCAATGTGGAAACATATGCTATAGCCTCACAGGAGTATAGTATAAAATATTTCTGTAAACATTTTTGTTTGAAGATTTTAAATCTTCTGCTTTTAGTAGCATGCCTGGTAAGATGCGAAACCCTTTCTCAGAATAACATGTTGAAATATAAATCCATGTCTTTCTCACAAAAAGTCATGACCTCCCCAGTACCATCTGTCATATCAATCTCTTTAATGCTAGGATACATAATACTTATTTTATTCTTCTCTATTGCTGCCAGTGCATTTACCTGCATTAATAACTCTACTTGCCTTGGCTAGGAGGTGCCTTCCTCTGGGTGAACTTTTTTGTCTTTTTTTCCCACTGGAGTAATCTAACATATTTGATCTGTAGTGCCTCTGGTAGAGTAAACAATCTAGCGGTAAACTTCAAAATTTGTAGTGTGTTCTAAGCATGCCCGTTCTATACTGCTGCCTTCTTGACATCTAGGCTTAATAAAGTTATGGCCTTGTCATGCCTAAATGCATGGTCTATGATTAATACTGTCCTAGTTATATTAACAAATGTATGTCTGCCTGAGATGAAGCCTGCTTGAGCCTAGAAAATTAAACTATGCATTAGCAACATAAATAATTTATGATCGTGGTTTAAAATCGATATTAGTCGATACAATGCCAGATATCCTTTTCTCCCTCCCATCTTTCTAAGTCATCATTATTACTGCTTGTTTCCAGGATATGAGAGCATGTCTTGTCTCTATTGTAAATAATTTCCTCAATATAGTCAACAGTATCTGGCCTGCCCATTTAGTCCTCGAGATTTACTTTGATGCTGTTGTTTCAATGTCTGCTTAATTTCTGCTAGAGTGATACGATTTATCATGGTTCTTGTGTGCTCTGGGGCTAGCTTTGGGAGATTCAGATCACTTAAGAACTCTTCCATGTCATACTGGGGTCCCTTAGAAATCCTTTGGACAGGTTATAGGCTGCAAAAGAGTCCCTAAGTTTCTTTGATATAGCCTTTGGTTCATAAGATATTCGATTCTTCTGGCCTGTATAGAGGAATGATGTGGTTTGGAACATGAGTGGTGACAAACACAAATATTCCAGAAAACAACAAAAATGTAACATTGATCAAATATGATGAAAAGCCTTTAATCAACTTAGTGCTTTCATTCCCTGCTCAAGCAGGACTTCTTCACAGTTAAAAAGCCATTAAAACACACCCCTTGTGTACAAATACTCTAACAATTCCTTGGAAACAAACCTCAAAGTACATATACAGTTCTAAAAAATAATAAATAAATAAATAAATGCATAAATAAATAAATAAATAAAATGTCCAAGATGTTCCTAACTCATGAAATGAATTCATACATCACATGGGTTAAAAATGTGTATGAATGCAAAATATATAGAATTACATAAGCAAAAATACAACAAACACAAGGATGTTATGAAAAACATTCAAATCACATGCTATAAAAATATTATCCTAATATTACAAATCTATAAAATTATGAACTCTACTAAATGAAAAATAACATAATAAATTACAAATGACAAATAAATAGTGAAAGACTGTCACAGATGAAATGCCTTCATCTTAAGACCACTGGATATTGAAATATGATCATTTAAATCAGGTGCCTTACTTACATGCATTTAGCCTCAGGTACCAGGTAAGCTCCCGATATTCCAGAACAGATTTCCAATCATCCCCTCTTTCAGTGGGTGTTATCCTATTAATAATGAAGAATAAAAACCTTTTGAAATGTTCACATTTTCCAGGATGCTGATACAAAGCATTACTAGATTTTCTTTCGTTTTTATACCATATAGGTGGTCATAAATTCTATCACAGAGCTTCCTGTTAGATTTGCTAATGTTCTATGCTGGGTATAAAATACAGGTGGCAAAGTTACCACTCTCTAGATGTCTTAGTTAAAATGCTCTGGGCAGCAAATAGTCATAGATTAGCATCTGTAAGGTAAACACCTTAACCATTGTGCCAAACTCCCAATCTCTGCTGTTCTCATTTAAACTTGTGTATGGATCATCATTAATATAGTTACAATCCTTGCATTTACCATATCTCCTGCTACAATTATAGTTGGCAAAACTTCCATCTTTTGCATTCTCACAGTGGTTCATTGTGCTTCTAACTTTACTACAGACCACCAATAGGGACTCACTTATTTTTTCCTTTAACTCTTGGGAGAATGTAAGGTCTCAAGTTCTTTTAAGAATATGACTAATTCTAACTGTGTCTTTATTATATGGTAAACCATAACATGGTTCCTATTTTACACATTAGTTATGTTACTTTTGAAGTCTAAATTATTCTCAGGGGATGTACCTAAAATAAGATAAATATTGTACTTCTCCCATGTAATATTTAATCCCTTATCTTGTCTGGAAGATGATAGGGATAAATCCTGACAACCAATATTGATGCCAAAAAATCTAATTCTTTTTCCAATATTACATCATTACTAACAAGTCTAGACAGGCATACTGTTTGATCATTTACAATACTTTTTGGTAAAATGGGTGGCAACTATCACAATGCAAATAAGAATTAGAAAACAAATATTTCACAAAAATTGTGGAACTAAATTTACTTTCAGTCAAATTCTTCCCTAATGTGATGTGCAAACAGTTAATTTTGTCAAAATCAAAGTGAAATGTACATTTCAAAAAACTTAGTAGTTTCATGTAAATAATCAATTGTTCAATCCCGCCCCCTCCAGTGGAGAGAGATGTTATCAAGGAGTCTTAAATATGCAGGGAAAAAAATGAAAATTTAGAGGCAACACATATTTTTCACAACATGCTAAAACCAGGTTGGCATATAATGAGGCACATGCAGCACCCATGGCTACACCAGATATGTGGTGATTTTTTTTCCCCTCAAAATCAAAACTAATTCCAGTAAATCCAGAATCATCAACACCTCATTGTTATCAAAAGAAGACAATTCATATAGCATCTTCAAAAAATATTCAAAATCTATATCATGTGGTATCATAGAAAATAATTTTATAATGTCAACAGTAAAAAACAAAATATTTTTATCAAAAGTAATAGTGTTGACATTGTACAACAAATGCCAAGAACCATGAAGTACATATGATACTGTGATAATATGATTTTACATTGTCTATCAACATACACTGTTAAAGTCTCAGCCTTTGAATTACCAGCAGCCACTATAGGTCTCAATAGGGGGAATCGTTTGCATCCTTGTGGATTTTTGGGATGCAGAAAATGGATGGAATGACAAAATTTTCAATTAATAAAAATCATGCAACTGTTCAGTAATATTGCCTTGAAATAAGAAATCAAGTAAATGACAATCAATTCTAGAATAAGTGATGTGAACCCCATTTCTAGATACTCTGTCATAAGCATCCATATTTTTCAAAATTCCCAACATTCTACTCGAATAGTCCATAGTGTCCATAATGACAGCTCTTCCATCCTAATTGGATTTCTTAAACCTAATGTTCTAATTGGATGAAAGGTCTCTTAAAGCAAGCCATTCTTGTACAGATAAATGATCAGAATTTACATGCTGATTGGCATACACAATTCTAATTTGGTACTTACAGTGGGAATCAAAAATGCCAACAACTGGATGTACAAGTAGATTAAAGACACTTTTCCTTTTACAAATGGAAAGGAACAGATTACTGTCACCAAACATTAACACAAATTCAATTTATGAGTATGCATCTTAAGCTGTATATGCATTTTGGTGATGTTAGTTCTAAATTGCGGTACAAACAAGAAACCTTTACTCAACAAACAAAAATGCCTGTGAGCAATATCAAAATCACTAAGACTGAAAATGTTAAAATCATTGCCTTCTAACATAGCAAAATCAAAAAACTCACTCTCTATTATCTTTTCTTGTCCCTGCCTCTGCCACTTCATTGATGATTCCTGCTGGCATGTGTGTCTCTGCTTTGGCCTAGCTGGTCAATCTCCCTGACTTCCTGATATGAGGGTAATCTAGAAAAAAAATCAAAATTATCAGGTCCAGATGCTGGCACTGTCTCAAACACAGTAGCTGGAATGGTGGAAATATTTCTCTCCCAATCAGAAGAAGATAAACTGTGAACAGGCAAAGGGTATGCTTATTTTTTTACTCATAATCAGTTTTGTTCATCCACAATTTCTAATGCTTACTTTGACAAAAATGTCTGAATAATCTGTCTGAATCAGATGGAAACAATAATATTTTGTGATGTTGGAATTCAAAATCTTATTGTTCTCATCCAACTTGGACAATTTACATTCATTGTCAGATGCATCAATTCTCTGAAAAAGTCCTCTTTGAGACAAGGATGAAAGCGCTACGTACATTAAAGGCTTTTTATCATACTCTATCCATGTTTCATTTTTTTGGAATTCTTTAATTTGCTTATCTTTCCTCTATCTCAACTTCATTTCCAGTATATGTTGATATCTTTGTGAATCTTTGAAATAAAATTTCTTGATATCTACGAAATATAACTCCACATTTTTTGCCCAGTAACAAGGTGATAGATTGTTTTATTTATTTATTTATTTACAACATTCCAATTGAGTGCACATCCCTTCCCATCTTAATGCTAATCAGCTGCTTGACACTGTGTGTCCCCACCACACTGCTACCTCCTAACCCTATCCAAAGAAATAATTCAACAGAAAGTGTACGTTGTCCTTTCATCTATACCTGTAACGGTAAAATTAATCAAGGTAGTGTGCACTCGATTGGACCATTGCTTGATTCTTGAATTCCCTTCCCTTACTGAACTATTGCAAGATATTCCACTTACCTTTTATACCTTTGCTTGTGGTTTTGGCCCCACTGCGTGCGGTTGTGTTATGCATGGGCTCACTTTGTGCCCCACCCTGCCCTCAAATCTCACCCACCCCCACTACATCTACATTTATCTTAACCTTCAACCACTCCCTCCACTTGTCACCAATCAGGACTAGCTACCAAACTCCTCTCCATACCACACTCTCCTTTGATTTACCACTCTTCTAGTCTGACACAGTCATGCTATTTACTAATGTGATCTCTCTTCTTACCCTCACTTTTCTTACTCACATAACTTCATACCAAGACCACATCATAGACACTCCCCACCAGTCTCAATGCACCCACACAGCGACTTCCCACCAACTCCCTCTCTACAACTTTATTTCCCCAACCATCAAAAAAATACATCCTTATACACCCACTCAAATACCAAATATCCACAATGCTTAAACAAAAAATATCCCTAAAATAAGACAGGCTCTGTACAATCTATTCTAAACTAGTATTTGCTTCCCTCTGCAAAATAGCCCTCAGTGGAGACATCCACCCATATCCTGGACCCACCATCTTAAACCCCACATCAAGCTCCCCTCAAAATACCTCCCCCTTCTCCTTAATCACTACCAATAAAAAAACATCCAACCTCCTCATCTTATGTCCAAACATTAGAAGCATATGCAACAAATTCCAAGAACTACATGCCACCATAAAACTATACTCCCCTGATATTCTCATCCTAACAGAAACTTGGCTCAAACCTCACATCAAAAGTGAGGAAATACTCCCCTCCAGCTATAGCATCCTCCATGCAAACAGACTATCCAAGAAAGGAGGCGGCATAGCAATTATGTTTAGACACTACTCAGCTTCCAAACTCTCAACATATCAGTTCCTCTGACCGGAAATGAAGAAATCTTACATGTCATCCTCAACCTAAACCCTAATAAAACTATCAACATCATTGGCTGCTACTTCCCTCCAGGCCACAATAGACCACCCCTAGAAAACCTCCTGAACTGGGCCAATCATTCTTTACCACAAGAAGCCATCATCCTCAGTGACTTTAATATCAACTGGCTATCCTGTTCTAAGGACCACCCAGCCATACACCTAAACCTACATGGTTTCTCTCAACTAATACAGTCACCCACTTGTATAAATAAAAATCCCAACAAACATGCCATTCTCAATTGGATACTAGTTAACAAAGATCCTCATACCTACATTACTGGCTGTCTACCTGACAGCCTCAGTGACCACCCCCCATATACCTCTTAAACACAATATTAACACGGCAAATCACATAATTTAGAGACAAATCTGTAACTAAGCAAAATTCAACCCCCACTCCTTTATCTCCTCTCTCCAAAACTGTAACCGGACACCACTAAAATTCCTCAATCTAGGTGAAGCTGTCCACGTCTTCAGTAGTACCTTCCTCAACATTTTAAACACCCACACTCCCCTAAGATATGCCAGAGTCAAATCTAAACACTCTCCTTGTCTCCAAAAAAAACACCCAAGGGCTAATGAAAATCAGAGATAAAGCCTGGGATCACTGGCACATAACAAAATCCTCCTCTGCTAGGCAACATTTCCTGACTTACGTAATAAGGTCAATCAACAAATAAAAACAGGTAAAGCCCATTACTATCAGACCAGCCTAAACTCCTATGACCAAAACCCTAAACAATTCTGGTCCATATTAAACTCAATACTCCACCTAGGTAAGGCAGACATCCCCCCCCCACCACCACCATCTCCTCCACCTCCACCAGTATTGCTGACACCTTCAATAAACATTTCACTGAAACCATTCTATCTCTAGCCAAACAACAACAACCCTCATCCACCCCACCACTCCCAACCCTGATTCTTTACCCCCTCTTTTGCATTTTCCTCAGTACCCACCTCTTACATAAAAAAACTCTTAACAAAACTTAAGCCCACAAAACTCACAGCTGACAACCTTCCCTCAGAATACCTAAAAATTGCAGCCGACACCTTAGCTATCCAGTCTCCATACTAATTAATGTCTCTATATCAGAAAGCTATGTATGTACCTTCTCCTTGGAAAATTTTACACATCATTCACCTTTACAAGAGAGGCTCCTCCACTGATCTTTCCAACTACCACTGCATCGCCATCCTCTCCCCCACTCTCCAAGATCCTTGAGAAATGCAATAACTCTCAGGTACTAAACCACCTCCTAGCTAATAATCTGCTCTCCAAAACCCAGCATGGCTTCAGGCCATATCACAGCACTACTACTGACTTGATCTCTTTGACCAGTACCATCCTCTGTCATAAAAACAACAGAGTATTCTCCACTGCTATATTTCTAGATCTATCTAAGGCATTTGACATGGTATCGCACAAAATATTACTCTATGTTCTCACTAATCTCTTCTCCCACTCTGCCACCAACTGGTTCCAAAGTTAACTTACAGGTCGACAACAATCAGTCATCTGGAAATATAGCCTATATTCTCATCTTCCCGTTACTCGCGGAGTCCTCCAAGGCTCCATCCTTGGCCCCCTACTATTTTCCCTGTTCATCAACAATCTACACATCTCCCCAAAGCATGCTTCCCTCATATAATATGCAGATGACTTCACCCTCATCTGCTGTGCCCCCACTCTACCTGAACTTCAAAAGATCGCACAAGAGTCATTTTCATCAGTAGAAAGCTGACTACACAACAACCATCTTATATGCAATCCTAACAAGGCTAAACTCCTTATCTTCCAACCCTCCAAAGCCAACCAAACTCCCACTCACTTCAAGATCCTTGCCAAAGATAATACCATCATCTTCTCTTCAGAACACATCACACTTCTTGGTGTGGAGATTGACAGCAATCTCAAATTTGATGTACACATATCTCTTACCATAAAAAAGTACTGAAAAAACTTGGGACACTCTATAGAAACAAACTATACCTAACCAAGGCAGCTACAACCTCTGTTGCCACCACCCAACTTACATCCACCTTACTCTATGCCTCTTCTATACTAACCAACTTTAGACAGTCTGACTTATACAGGCTTGAAACCTGCTATATAGATAGCAACATTTTCTATGGGTGCATCCTACCACAGCCACCACTGCCACTCACTAAGAGAACTAGACTGGCTGGAACTCCCACAACTTCTTCACCTGAATCAACTATCTTTTGCTCACAAACTAGAATTAACATCCGTGACACAGCCACAAAGCAGTTCAATGTCTAGCAGTTATAATGACAACTATAGAAACAAACTACTTCCCAAAAATTAACCAAAGTGGAGAAAGAAAAACACAGGCCCTCAGATCTCTTAAAGATTTTACCATATTATTTTGACCAAGATAGTGCTCTCTTTGCCCTGGCTGTTTCCCCTACAGATATCTGATACTGCTTCAGTTGCACTAAACTCAAGGTAAAGAATCCAAAACTTAAGAAAAATAAAACTCAGCCTTACCAAGTAAGTACTTTTGCCATCTGACATGGTCAAGTTACTTTGCAATACAGATACAGCTTTCAGTGGCAAGCTATCTTGAAATGATGAATCTTTCCTTATGGGAGATAAAGGTCTTTATCTGCCCGCTTGAGCCACTGGTATTCTTATATTCTCAGTGGGTCTCAGTCCTGTATCCAATCCCTTGAACTTTAGCAAATATGGAGAATGTGCCTTTTGAAGAGTGATGATTGTTTTATGCAGGGGATTGCTTTCAGATGCTGTCCCTTAACTGCTGGAGCATCTTCTGCCCTCTTTTGGAGGAACTGGATTGCTTTCTGTGCATTAAGAAAACTCGTTGTACCTCCTGGCAGGAGGAATTTAAAACGTTCAAGGTAGACCAGACAAAATTGAAGATGCTATTGGCAGCGTAATCTCATTGTAGGGATAAAGTGTGATAGCTTCTGCATTTTAGCTGCTGAAAAATATTTTCAATTATTATTCAGTCATCAGCAACTTTGCTGACTAGTCCAGGTTTCCAAATCTTATTTAAAATCTCTTCTTTCAGAGATATGACTCAAAATAAACAATTATATGGCTTTGGCACCCTGCCTCCAAGAGGTTTCCCTGGACACTGGGCATCCTGAGCACTATTTCAATGTTGCTAGAGTCTGCAGGGATTCCCAACCATCCTGTAAGATGATGCTGAACAAAAAGCATCACAATTTCACCTTCCACTCTATCTGGGACACCTATCAGCTTGCAGTTCTTCCTTCGGTTCCTATGTTCCATATTCACTTGCTTCTTCTTTAGATCTTCTAATTTGGTTTCCAGATTGGCCAATCTTTCCCTGAGAGAAGAATTTTTATTCTACAGCAAAACAAGTATGTCAGAGTGGACCAATAAGATCTTGTGCACCTCTTCATTCCTCAGCAGTGTTGATTTGATGAAAGTGTCCATCTTTTGATTAATTTTCTGAAGTACAATCAACACTAAATCTAACGCTGAGTCTTGCGATGAAGTGCTCTTCTCTCCGCTGATATCCCCACTCTCCTTCAATGCAGCCTGAGTTGCCATGCTGTCTTCACTACTGCAACTCCGCAAGTTAGTTTGCATCAATATAGTCTGGATCTGTGAGGAAGTTGCCATTTTCTCCTTATTATTACAGGGGATTCAGCTTGTATGACTATTTAAGTTAGGCAGCTCCACAAATTACTGTCCCCCAAAAACATCATTTCACAATCTCCATGGAACAATCGTTACTACATGTACTCCATTAGCCTGCTGTACCTGAATTTCCCATATTTATCAATAGTTGTGTGTACTCCTGGATAGCTCTCTGTAGTTTGGAGACCAAGATTTATGTGTTGTGAAAAGAAAAAAAAAAGACCACAGGCTTTCTGTACCTCAGCAGTGGCTTTTCCCCCACATAATCTAAATGGAAGCTCATCAGCTATTTTCCTCTGTAGCTTCTTTTTGAATCTTTTTCAAAAAGTATTTATCTCTAATAGAAAATCACTGGTATTACACAGATCAGCAAACTTTGTTATAAACTTTCTAAAATCCAACACTATACTTATTTGATAACTCTTGTTTAAAATCAGTAAATGAGTTTATTCAAATTATCACAGCGAGTTTTTCTCATAAACTCTACAGACTAACACTATGCCATCCTACTAATACATTCACCAAGTGTCTACCTGCTCATTACTTCAAGCGTGTCATCTCCACTTTTAACTGTTGCTGAAGAAACAATTTCTGCGAAGGTGGACTATTTGATATCCATATTGTATATGTTTGGAATCACCTTCCTATAGCTATGAGGTATTTATGTAATCTGCATTGTCCTTCTTTGAGGAACTTGTATTCTGGTGATTCTCCCTGTCCCTCTCTCCCTCTTTCTCTCTGCATATCTGACAATACCTTTGAACATTCTTAAATAAGATATTCCACAAAGCATCCAAAAGGCCAACCTATGCTGTAGGAAGTCACAACTTCAATTCCGTTTTAAAAAAAATATATCCTTTATTCCAAGAGGTAAGTGCTTTCATGGTGAAACCACCACTTCATCAGACCATAACAAAAAATAATACTTTACAGAACAGGTATATATGCACTCCAATCAATTCAAATGGACCAATGACAAGCTTCAATTAAATTCATGTGCCATTCCTAAAGACATACAAACTTAAACTTAAAATGATGCCAATAAAATAAATGATAGAATCCCTATAAGACCCATCTTAAAGAATAGGAAACTTCCCAAATAGTTTCATTTCAGGCAGGTATATAAATTTTATTGGCATAATTTTACTATTCACTATATGTTTTTTATAGTATCTTAGTTTTAATACAATTTGTAAAGAAGGATTTTTTATTCCTATGAGTTTTTTATTTTAATGATTGACATAATATTTATGTGATTTCATTTATAGAGTATTGGCAATATTCTGTTTTAAGTTTGTATGTCTTTAAGAATGGCACATGAATTTAATTGAAGCTTGTCATTGGTCCATTTGAATTGATTGGAGTGCATATATACATGTTCTGTAAAGTATTGTTTGTTGTTATGGTCTGATGAAGTGGTGGTTTCACCATGAAAACGCTTGCCTCTTGGAATAAAGGATATTTTTGTTTTTAAAACGGAATTGAAGTTGTGACTTCCTACAGCATTGGTTGGCCTGTTGGATGTTTTGTGGAATATTTTTGAATTATTTTACCAACAGTTCATTTATCCTAGCCACATCTTGTTTGGTGTTATATTATTAAATAAGAGTTATTGGTATCTTTTTGGTTCTGAGTTCACTGATCCTGCTAGTTCTTCTACTTTTCCAGTTTTCCAGTAAAGCTTTAGGGCTCCCTGGACATCCACTGCCCAACAGCTACTGCTTCCTGCATTTGCTGACTGGTTGTCTTATTCCACACTGGATGCCTGTTAGTGGGCTATTCTCCTGAGCAATCTTCCATTTTTCTCAATGTTGACTTTGCTGTACCATTATCTAGTTGGCCACCCTGCACTTTACCTCCTGATATGCCATCGGGGATGACAGAACCCCCCAACACCTACTTATTGTTCTCATTTTGTGATCTAAAATGAAGAACCTGCTCATAACAACATTGTGCATCTGTGGTTGTACCAAAGCTAATGCATTTTTTTCCACATGATATTCAGTGGCAGTGGAAAGGACACTCCAAGAATGGTCTGCAATTTATCAACTTGTCCCTGATATGATCAAACTGTCTTCTTGTATAACATTACCACATAATCAGTCAGAATGTTTACATATTCTATCCAAATATTTTTCTAGCTACTTTTTGTCAGAATTCAACCCTTGGTTTTAAAACAGCACAACAGACCACATTGCATGGTATGACACTGATTTGAGAACATCTGCCTACACTGCATTTTCTTTCTGTAGGGAGAGTTCTGTCTTTGTAACTATTTAACATATCCACAACAGCCTTGTGTTTTCATTCCCAGATTGTTTTTCAATGCTATAAGCTTTATTTTAAGCATCAACAGTTCTTCCATGGCAGCTACCTCATGCAGATACTTATTTAATAATCTTTGTGATGGTTTCATTCTTGCAGTTAGCTTCCTAACCACTAACCCTCTTTATACACCATTTTGAGCCTAGATGTTTTGCTCTGATTTTGGTGTTATAGTTAAGACTGTAGTATGTATATGCTTGTTGAGACCTTGCATGATGAATTCTGCTCCACTTTATAAATATCATTGCAGTGACTTTATCAACAGAGGTTTAATCAGAGAAGAGGGAGTGTTAAACTGTGCCAATTGGCATGTCACTGCTTCTACGTAAGGGTATGTCACTGCAGTGACTAAGGTCACGCACTTATTATGTAATAGTAAATGTTTGTGACAGTAGCTAGCCTTTTATTTTTCTGTTTCTGTTCCCAAAATCCAACAGCAGATATTTTGCTGACATAAAAAGTGAGAGAAGACTTCAGTATGTTGGAGAATTCCTGCTTACTCTGACGTTCAACAGTTTTAGAGTTAGTATACATAAACAGTAAGGGTGTGCATACAGGTAAAAATTGTGCATGTACTTTTTCTGCAAGTGTGGCTTTTCACTGTTTCCTTGACATTTAGCAGCTAATTGTTCACATGTTAAGAGTACTGAACAGTTGCTTTGAAAACATATATAATGTGTAAACAGTCCAGGCCCTGGCGTCTCTTTATCTACTTCATATAGGCACAAAGCTGCAATTAGATATAATATTTGGGATTTATATGGCCTTAATGTCATGGTTTTTGAAGACAGGACATTATGTCTATCAAAAACTGGCCCTTAACCTAATGATGGAATTTTTACTTTGTAAAGTACTTTTTAAAGTATTCTTTTAGGGTGCATTTCTGTTCTCTCCCAGAAATGCCTACAGGAAGGGGTTTATGCAGCTGAGGGATACAGAAAATTGCTCAGCTACCTAACTTAGCAGGGTCAATTGTGTTAAGGATATGACCAAAATGCTTTGGTCCTTCTTTATAATCAGTGAGAGATTGCAGGTAAGGGTCAGGAGGTTTAGCAGAGAAGTATTAATGGAAGGTATGTGAATGTGTGTGTGTGTGTGTGTGTGTGTGTGTGTGTGTGTGTGTGTGTGTGTGTGTGTGTGTGTGTGTGTGTGTGTGTGTGTGTGCACACGTCTATGTATTTGTGTTAACATTAGTTTTAACAATATAAGTAGAACTAGCTAGCATAAAGACGAGTTTAAGTTTTAAAGTTAAAAAGTCCTACCAAAATCTCATTTGAACTGTGATTCTGATTTTGTAGAAATTTGACCTATATGAAAAGGGTCTATATTAGAACATCGAAGTTTCAAAACTTCGAATGTTCTACTATCGATACCTATTCAGCGAAAGCTAAAAACATCGAACATACAGAAAAACAAATTTTTTCCTAGGGGAAAAATTTGATGTTCCAAAACACATACACACAACATAAGTACACCAAACAAACAGCAATCCACACGCATACACCTAAAATCTTACACCTAACCCTACACTAAACTATACACACACCACTAACTATCCACTTACCTTAACCCAAACCCTAACCCTAAGGTCCGTCACTATCGCACACTTTCCTCACCCGCGCCCTAACCCTAACTCACCTACCCCGCCCTAACCCTCATGTCCACACAATCTTACACATACCTTACCCATGCCCTAATCCTAACTCACCTAACCTGCCCTAACCCTCATGTCCACAGAATTGCACACATACCTAACCCGCACCCTAACCCTAACTCACCTAACCCACCCTAACCCTCACGTCCGCACAATCGCACACATACCTAACCCACACCCTAACCCTAACTAACCTAACCCGCACTCAATCGCACACTTATCTGAACCTGACCCGTAACTTTCCACCACAGCGCTGAAAATACCGAAGCAACAGAAACAGACAACCAAATTCTTTCCCTAGGAAAAAAAAATGGTGTTCTGTTGCTTTGATATTTTCAGCTTTCGCTGAATATGGGTCGATATTAGAACATTCGAAGTTTTGAAACTTCAATGTTCTAATATCGACCCTATGAAAATACATTCGTGTAAGTAAAGCTACCACAACATTAGATGTTGTAATGCATCAATATTGCAGTATCCTAAGATATATGGATTTACCCCACCTGCATCAGCTAGCTTCTGAAGGCTTTTGATGCCTTTCAGGTGATCCCCCCTGACAGGAGCACACAGAGTGCTCCTATAAAAGGCAGGTGTAGTTCTTGCCTGATGGACATTTCCCTTCTAGAAACTGGAGTTATAAAGGTGTGGTACTGGAATGGTCTTTGGGTTTCTAGACATATGTGCCTTTTAATTACTATGATCTTGTCTGTTTGCCTGTCTGTCTCTCTCTCTCTCTCTATATATATATATATATATATATATATATATATGAATATGCATTTATATATACGAATAACATCTATCTCTGGCTTCTTTGATTTAACTGTATATATATATATATATATATATATATATATATATATATATAGTGGAAGTGTTTAGAAATATTTCATCCAGTATAAAACAAACAACAATTTAACAGGTACTGTATCAACATATGACTGTGACTGTTCTCTTGGTCACCTAAGTATCCACTATTCTTTGTGTCCTAACATTTTGTTGTCAAATATCTCAAGAGCACTCTGAAATGGTGAACAGAGAATGTAAATAAAAAAAAATAAATACATAAAAAAAAATGAATGAATGAATGAATGAATGAATGAATTAAAAGACTTGGTGATTGTGATGCTGGTCATTTAGTTTTGTCTTAGTTATGCAATCAGCTAGGTCATGGATATTAGGGTTTGAACATCACACAATGTAATGTAGACAATAAGTCACTGTGATTATTGTATGTTGTTTGTGAAGATTGCTATCTAAGAGTGAAATGTCATGCTTAATATGGAAGGCCTTTGTACCACACATCTCTTTAACCATTCCTTAGTACTATGAAGGCAGGTAAGAAAGAAGTCCTTATACCTCACATCAGCCAATACAAATGTCAATATTTGACAGTTTTCTTGTAAAGAAGCAGACTCAATTACAAAATCTGGATGAATACATTTAGTGGTATTCTGTTCACATACTGAACTTAAAATGTTACAACTTGAAACCATAATACCACATTATTTGTGAAAAAGCACACTTTGTCTTTTAATATTACTATTAACATGATTAACCAAAATCTCACACTACTCTCCTAAATTCTCAGCCAGCATACAAGATCTACATAATGTAAAATATCTGTCTAGAGAGGAAAATACCATATACAAAATAGTTCATAGGCTCATAGGTTCATAGGTGTATACTGGACTAATGACCACTAGGGTCCTTATAAGCCTAGCCATGCAACCCAAATGTAATCCACAAATTTCACTTATATAGGTGGTGATTTATTTACTGCCTCTGTCTATGAGAGACATAGGAGCCAGACCAGGGCTGAAGTACTGATTACCCATCCACTGGTCTAAGTTGTGCTTAAAAAGGGTTAGTGAGGAACTCTGCTTCACAGGAATGGTGAGCCTGGTCCATAGAATGGGAATTCTCTGAGAAACATGTCTGTCTCTTCAACACGTCCTATTTATGTAGCAAGCAAAATTTAGGACTTTTAATCTCGTAGTTCTGATGCTGTTTGTTTTGTGGATGTGCAAAAGGGTGATAAAACAGGGTCCAGAAATGCCCTATATGCCAAGCAAAGATAACCTCTCAGAAGTCTGTATGGTACTTAGTAAAGAGGCAGGACTTTGAGGTGATCAGCACAGGACATTGTGTTTACACTCGCCTCACAGTAAGACGTTTTCCGGTTCGATTCTCAGCTTGAGCGTCTTCTGTGTGAAGACATGCATGAATGGGCGTACCTTCGTTGAAGGTTGTGTGTCAGGCCTGGCAAGCTGGTACATAAAAATCAACTGCCAGTCATTAGCGGACCGGAGTTCCACTGTGGCAACACCT
This sequence comes from Protopterus annectens, assembly GCF_019279795.1. NCBI lineage: Eukaryota > Metazoa > Chordata > Ceratodontiformes > Protopteridae > Protopterus > Protopterus annectens. Next base: position 681,297,019 of record NC_056751.1, on the reverse strand, counting down.
AACCGGGAAAAGCTGAAAGACACAAACAATTCTCTTTGTAGGGAACCTTTGTGGATGTTCAGTTGCTGCATGTGTCTAATCAAGTACATACTGAAGGGGCATTATATTCTATAATGGGTGTGATGGCCACCAATATGTGTCATTCCTATGCCTGGCCAGTAATCAAGGATCCTGAATCCTCACCACTGATACAGGAGAGGGATGTGCACTTGGAATATGAATGGATACACTCAGTATTTCCAGATGCAGACCTCTCTACATCAAGTACAATTTCCCTTAAGAGCACACAGGAACACACTCAGCCTGGGGTCTGGATGTCGGTATATCTGTCTCCCTCTAGGTTCCCAGTTAAGACTCCCCACTGGTACAGCTGTAGGGTTAGGTCTTCAGCTGAGTGTCCATGCCGAGTTCTCCAGCACCCTCTCTGTAAACCAGTGTTTTGTGTCCCTGAAACAAGTAGCTCTCACACACACACACACACACACACACACACACACACACACACACACACACACACACACACACACACACTGAGAGATTTGATTTTTACACAAACACACAGACACACACATACCTGGGAAAGGCTAGCACAGATGTACCTGCTGTGCCCCCTTCTGCCCAGAATATAAGATAGTTATCACTGCCACCAGACAATTCACAATTGGCTACTCTAAGGCCCTTAACAAAAGATGTCCAATTATACCATGCAATATTAATGCAAATACAAATGGCAGTAGTCGACCAAGATGGCTAGGCCTTTTGGAGTGGCCCACGCAGTGTCACCAAATAAATATAAGCACTCTCCAAGGTCAGATACTTTCTATAATGGCCAGCCACTATAAAAGTTTTAAATATATTTAATAATAATTAATAAAAGTACATGAAAATACTGAACATATATTCACAATAAACCACAGAGTTCAAATCACAGGAAATATTGAAAAGAACCTTGATGGACAGACTCAGAAAAATACAGAAAAACAATAACTAAACTAAACTTCACTATATTCCTAACTGAATCTAAACGAATGACTGTCCCATAGTTAAGTTACTTACTACTGCAAGGCAAGATGCTGTGGGTGAGGGTCTTTCTAGTCAGGCTTCCCAAACAAAATATTCAATATTCTGAGATTTGTCTTTGTAATATCTAAAATATAATTTCCAAGAAGGCTGGCAGAATGACTGCATCTGGTCACCTAACTCTAGATTCTCACAGTATTCCCCTTTAAAGCTGAGACAGAAATTTTAGCACAGACGGCCAAAATACACATACAAATGTTTATGGCAGTGCCTGGGGCATTCCTTCTTTTCAGTGAGCAAATGGACCACAGCTCTTCCTCAGACCCAGCATCTCCAGTCCTAATCAGCACTGTGGGGTGCCTTTTAATGGTTTAACCGCTCATTTACATTTTCCTTATTTTTCTTAAAGTTAACTTCTGCTGTGCCAGTATCCTCTATAAAAACATATACATTTAATTCAGCTAGAGTAATACATGTACATTTCTCTTCATTTCAGCAGGGTTTCTGTTGATATATTTCAACACAAACAAGGATTACAAATATATTTTCAGCACATTAGTATCTGTACAAAATCAGTTTGATATACAAAAGACATATAATTCTAATACATTTGTAACACAAGCATCTTGTATAAATCAGTTTGATATTCAAAAGACATATCATTCTTTACAAAACTCTATCTAGCTAAGCTAGCTCTTGCCCATGTCATTAAATTGGGTCTGATGAGGGCAATGTAGGGTGGTATGATGACCTCTCTGGAATTAGATGCCATGCCCTTGCTTATAAGTACAGCAACATAGAAGGATTTTCTTCCTACCTTGGACACATGCTGGTTAAAGGCTAGGTTACTGTCTACATGATATCTCAGATACCTAATAAATGAATCAACTTTTAAGGGTGTTTTAATGATGATGTAGTTTCCTTGGGTGGTAAACTTCCCAAAAGTTACTATAACACATTTCTTGGTACTGAGTTTTAAGCCATAGCTTTGGCACTGAATGGCTGTCTGTATTAGACATTCCGGAAGGGTGTTCTCATCATGTGAAGATTCAATGACTGCTCTCAGTTTGCAATCATCTTCAAACTTGGTCAGCCAAAGGTCTTTGACATTGGCTATGACATCCAAAAAGTAGATGCTAATGAGGAGTGGGCCAAACATAGAGCCCTGGGGGACAACACTGGTGACTGGCCTCTTTGTAGAGGTGTCACACTGATTTTAACCTCCTATGTCCTATCAGTGAGCCACCTAGGTATCCAGAGTCTTATCAACTGGGTTTATACCTAGTTCCATAAGTTTGTTGACAATGCCCAAGTGTTGTATTCCATCAAATACTTTAGCCAGATCTAGGTAGGCAGTGTGCACCATTTCCTCTCATCCATTACCTTAGTGAGCTTTTCAAAGAAGTCCACTAAATTCAGTAAGCATGACCTTCCTTTGACAAAGCCAAACTGGAATGGATCCAGTATCTGGATGTCTCTTATGTTCTTGTTGATAATTTCCATTATAATTCTTTCCATCGATGTACAGATAAGACTGGTCAGACTAATGTGTCTGTAGTCTCCAAGATCTATTGAAGGTCCTTCCTTATGAAGGGGGGGTGACAGTTGCAGTCCTCCATTCATAGGATACAAAGCCTATTTAGTTGATTTTGATTTCATAGGACAGCTTTATGGTTGGACCTTACCAGAGAATATGAGATGTTGGGGGGGGGGGTGCAGAATTCTCTTATATTTGTAAGCACAAGGTCCAGTATGTTGGAGCCTCTAGTGGGTGTATTCACTATTTGGTCAAGGTTGTTTGTATTTACAAAGTCCAGGAATCCCTGTGCCTGTAGATCTGAGGCTGTGTAGGATTTCTATTCTACATAATGGTAATTAAGTAGTAGTATTAGTAGTAGTAGTAGTAGTATTAGTAGTAGCAGGCTGTTAGGTTGGATGGTAAGTGTCTCTGGTAGGTCCAAGTATGCATTGTGAGCTTCTTGGGACATGGAGGATGACCTATAACTGGCTAGAATATTGCACAGAATTCTGTCTATGGTGGTCTGCATTGTGCAGAAACTTCAGGGCATCATCCTGTTTGACCACATTAGAGATGTGTTTGTTACTGATGTATATTAAGACACCTCCTACTTTAGCCCTTTTCTGAGCAGACTGCTGGGATACTCCCTGCTGCTTTAAACCATGTCTCAGAAACTGCACATATGTCTATATTCTTGAGAGTGAGGAGGGCTGAAAGGGAGTGTAGTTTTTTGTTTAGGCTCCTAGCACTGAGCAGTAATACCTTGAGGTTCATTTCAGTTGATTTTGCTATGTCAGCAGGTTTATCAGTTTGGCATTGCCTAAAAAGGCATTATGGGGGTGGATAAAGTTTTAGCCAGTATTTGAAAGCCTAGAATGGGGAGATGCAGACCATCCTTGACAAAGCAAAGTGGTCTGCTTATTTATTAATTAATTTATTTCTTGACATTTGATTACCCAGAAAGTCATACCGGGTAGAGGCCCATTTTCAGCAGTGGCCCAGAGAGAAAAGCTCCAAATTATTACAAAACATTTTAAGAACAATAATTTTACAATCTTCAAAAATAAAACAAAAACATCTGCAGTTGAAATAATTATAACACACTAGACATAATATAAAACATTGGTTAAAAATTGATGCAATGTATATGACAATCATTTAATATATAGATACATTTTAGACAGTTTGTAGAGAAATTAAAGTAAGCTAGTCTAATACAAACAGGAATTGTAATATGAAGTGAGGGAAAAACAGTCTTATGGTATATTTAGAGAGAAAGCCAGGGAAGAGAATTAGATAGCAGTAAGGAAGTAAGTAAAGAAGGGAGAGAAAGGAGGTATAAGGAATGAAAAGATACCTGCTCACATTTTCACATTTGACCTTGTCCTCCCAAGTTGACAAATTTTGGATCCCCTTAGCATGACACCAGAAAGACAGCCAGTTGTTGAAATCAATCATTTGCTCATATTGTGGCATCGACCTTGATGATTGTAATATGCTGCTCAATGCTAGGCTCATAAAAACCTGAGACACAGAGTCAAAAAGCTACATAATGTCTCTCCTCATATAGTCCCAGGAGGTACATCTCAGGTTATTTATGCCTACATGGCCTATATTGGGATTGGACTGGTATCTGTGGCATAATAATTTGAGTATGTAAGTGATTTGGTGGAGTCTGGCTCTAGATAAGCCACTAACCGTTATCTTCTCCTTGTTCAGCCTGGTAAGAGGGGCATCAGTATGTCTTACAATGGAGTCCACTATGACCAGAGTCCTGAAAAGTGTGTTTGTTTGCCTTCATGGCTTAGTGTCTGGGGCTTAACTGAGAATGACAGTATGTGTAGTGTCGTGTTGTTTTCCGAATGCCTTTTTGCTTGCTGAGGCATATCTTTGACAATAGGTGATCTAGGCAATCTTTGTTGTTTAGGAAGATTGATTTTAAGTGCCTCAGTGTATGTTACTGTATTTGTGTGTTATGTATTATGTGAGGTGGATATGGTGTGCGTGGTTTCGACAACCTGATGTGCATTTGTACATGAGAGTTAGCCTCCAGTGTCATTGTGTAAGTACACATCTAGCATACTTTGCTTCTTTAAGGATCAAGTTTTGTCAGTAAGCATGATACAATCGCTACATTGTCTCAGGATGCCCATATCCACAAAGCTGTCTACAAAGAAGTTAAGAAATTGCATATCCATACTGTCCAGGCCTTTAATTTGTGAGCTAAACAGGGATGGTGTATTGTGGTAGAAGGCAGTTAAGGGTGTTGCAGATTATGCTAAACAGTACTAAATTCTACTAACGTTAATGCGTATACTATACTGAATTCAAATAAATCTGTAGGTATTGCCATTTGGCTCCCAACTAGCTGTCATAAGCTTGTTGGTGCACAAGGTATTTGCTCTATATTGATGCATTACATGGTACAGTTTTATGAACCCTTCTTCTAAGTGTTTGATACCATGCAGGGGACTGCTAATCAATGCAAATGCACATTTCTAGCAGTATAGAAATAAAAAAAAAACAGAAAAGTAACTGATGATTTCTCTGGCCAATAAAATGACTATACTTTGAGTCCTTTTGTATATTTTCAAACCTAGATAGACCAAGCAAACACCTCCTGCCATAAGATGAATAAACTCAGTCCTTTTAATGTAAAAACACAGTAGGCGAGACCCACCACTTAAACAACTAGCTGGAAATCCCTTGCTGAACACAGTTTCAAGACAGTCTTTCAGCAGTAAAAATCAAGGAAGAGCAATTTTTTTCAGTAATTAAAAAAAAAATCAGTAAAATGCGCACATTAAAACGGGAAACAGTAGCGATCACTCAAAATAACGTAACTGCAAATTAGCAATCAAAGGAAATGAACTTTGGATGGCACTGGATACAAGTAAAACAGTACCTGAATGCAGGATAGAACCCCATGCTTTGCTGAGCTACTGGAAGCTGAGCAAGAGACAATATGCAGTAAATGAGGTTTACTCAAGAGCAAGACTTGTTTGCTGGGTGGACATTGAGTATCCTGGATCTATGGAAACAATGGGTGAAAAGATTACATAAATAGCTTATACAATACACAGCAGCAATGAAAGAGGGGAGAGAGGAACTATGGAAATGAGATTATCATAAGGGGTGAAGGCCACAGAAACAGCCTTATTATAAAACACTACCTGCAATAAGAGTGGGAGGGTTGAGGAAAACCAACCAGGCTACCTAGAGAGGTATACAATCAAATAAATGCAATACCGGAACTCTTATCTGTGCATGTGAGAAGGAAATGCAATTCTGATAATGAATGACTTAAAATTAATACAAATTGAATGTAAAGTGGTTTGTCAAATTAACAGAAAAAAGGGCATGTAAACATTTGCATAACTAGACGCTATTTCCTGCACAAAGAAGAAAATGGTTTATACAGAATGGCTTATTCATAGAAATACTTTATTTAAAAGTAATACAATGAGAGTTGTCCAATGCAAATAGATTATTTGCTCTTTATATAAGAAGCCACTTTGGCAGTGTAATGCTTGTGCAGAGAAACTGATGCCATAAACATGATTATGTAGTGACTATGAGATAAATTATTGGTTGTACAAAATTACAATTTATGTGCTGTGATTCTGAGTGCCAAAACAATTTAGATGCAGTTATCCTATAATAAGCATGATTTATTTAAGCCAGTAGCGCAATTATGTGTTACAAAAATAGTTATTGATTCTAGAAAGAACCAACTTACACACTACAGTTCTTGGCACAAAATTAGTTATATTCATTTACTTAGGCATAAAAAAGCCAATATAAGCGTCAAAATACTAATTATTTAAAACAGTTGCAGAGAAATGGCAGATAACATTGTTGCATTACAAGAATATTCAGAGTGACTTTTGGTATGAAAACATCATAAGCAGACAAAAGTGAACACTAGAAATTAAGTCATAATTTACAGAAGTGATAAACAACAGACACACTGTTAATTCTTTGTAAGAAAAAACACAAGGTGACATTTGGCATTATATTACCATAGGCAAAATGTACAGGAAGTTTACAAAGTAAATTTAGGCATGCAAATGATTTAAACAAATGGGCTTAAACATAAAAATGAACAATTACTGGCAAAATCAATTTGCACAACATTGACATTACAAATGGATAACTGGTGAATGTGATGCAGGTTCAAAAGCACCGATTACGTGGTAATATGAACTGATATTATGGAGAAAACTTTTTTTTCTTTTGTTTTGGTCACTGACATTGGGTTGAGGTAGGCAGCAGTGCAGGGAACTGCCTAGGTTGCCAGATGACCTAGCTACATATTTGAGTAAAATCAAAGGAAAATCATTTTTTATTTTTCAGTTTGCTAATTAGCATGTTTTTCTACTCAGAATATATCACTCTATATTGTATGTTTTGTTAGAAATTACTTTGTTTTTGTCAATTAGTCATTTAGCTTATTTACTGTCTATATTTCTTGTATTATCCTCTAATGTGTTTCTAGTATTGCATTGTAAAATTATATGTTTCTTGTATTGTACTGTAAAATTATGTTTCTGCTATTGTATTGTAATATTGTCATGTTTCTTGTATTGTAAAATTATGTGCTTCTGCTATTGTATTATAAAATTGTATGTTTCTTGTATTGAAAAATTATGTTTCTGCTATTGTATTGTAAATTGTTATGTGTTTCTTGTATTGTATTGTAATATTGTTATGTGTTTCTGTTATTGTACTGAAAAAATTATGTGTTTCTGGTATTGTACTGCATGAATTTGCATGCAATGTATTTTATAAAGGAGCTTTTCTCCCCAGGCCTGCGCTGAAAATGGGCCTCTGGTCCAGTTGTGCATTCCCAGTAAACAAATGGAAAATAATAAATACATAAATAAAATTTATACAAACTGTAGAGACTTTAATAATAAAACAACCTGAAACAAAATTAGTAATTGTAGAATTAGATATTATAGAAGGGGCAAGAATAGACAGAAATATTACTAATCAAACACAACTCCACAGCAGAAACTAAAAATAACTGGATACAACTGTATTGGAAAACAGACATAATTGTGAATACTGATAAAAACAAAATTATTATTATAGAAATGGGTGTATCTTTCACCAAAAAGCTTATTTTAGTATGCCAGCATAACAAACAAAACTGATAAAAATAATTAAAATATTTTATTTATTGTGTTAGCAATCACAAAAAAGTCTTTTGGTGAACTATAGCCATTTTGTTTTCTTAAGATGGCAGTCCTGAAGAAACCTTTTGGAGAAAAATACACCAAATACTTTGCTGAATACAACAAACCTGTTTTAATTAGATTTCTTTACTGTCCTTGTTTTTGAGCAGTTGGATATGGTTATGTAGAATATATATGGCTGTAAGGCAGAACTGCACAGATTAAGAAAAGGCATGACTTTGAAGGTGGATTAGTTAAGACACTGAGAGATATAAATCTCTACTCCTTAACATCTGCTGATTTATCAGAACATAGAATATCAGCACAATCATGATCACATGTTGTCAATGTCTCAGTACATCCAAACTTGCTTTTTTATTCTCTTTTTAGAAACTTTGCGAAAGATGGCACCAGGCTAACTCTGAGAGTCACATTCTTTGCTCAGAGTCTTCTGAACAGCATCCGCCATTTCATTGTGTTGCACCAGTTTAAATGTTACTTTCATAAATTTTGCTATAAGTTCTTGAACAATAGCAAGCAAAGGATGAATTTCTTTTCAGATTTCCATTGCCTCCACAAAATGCATATTATCATTTCTTCAGTGATCTTCTAAATCAAAATACTTTAATTTATCAAGTCCATTTTTTCCTTGGGAATGATTATATTGTGAGATAATCTTTAGGAATGTTCTATTGCTACTACTTTTTTCATTTTCTTTAACTAATAGGCTAGCTTCAGATCATGTTGTGAAATATGGTAAATAGTTTATTTGATATTTGCAATACCTCCAGAAATTAAGGTCAGTACTACCATTTGCATGGGTATTTTGTCTATACATTGCATTACCTTGTTCAAAAATCTGCCTTTTCTGAGGATTCTTCTTTAGAAAGGAAGAGTTCTGTTTGCATTTTAGTTGTTGCAAAAGTGTTTTTTTTCAGTTACACCAAGGAAGGACTTAGGAAACTCTTATATTGGCTCAAGAACAGAATATATTTCTAGCCCCCAACTCAGTGAGTTTTGCTACATCAACTGGTTCCACTTTATTATAGTGGTTGTATGCACAATGGCACCATTCAGACTTGTGTTAAAGAATACACCTTCTTAGCTGTTGGAAAAAGGAAATGTTGCTTGTCTTTCGGCTTTAGGGGTCGCCACAGCGGAACTCTAGTCTGCTAATGATTGGCAGTAGATTTTCACAAACGCTGAGGTGCCAGCTCGACGTCCAACCTTCAATGAAGGCACACCCATTTACACATGTCTTTTGAACACCCACCCAACAACAGGGAGGACATGCAGACTCCACACAGAAGGCACTCCCGCACTCCAGCCGAGAATCGAACGGGAGAACCTCTTGCTGTTAGGCAACAATGCTACTGCTGCAAATACTGTTTATTTTTGTTTCTAATAGACCTATTGTTCATTGGAGATTGTATTGTACCCCAAAGGAATGCTGACGTTTGTCAGGAAAATGGAAGTAGGCATTAAAAATATACTTTTGTTGGGTGCAGCAATTTCTTAATGTTCTGTAAACCACTAAGCCTGTTGTACCTACTGGCATGTCATCCTACCATATTTTAATGCATTATTATTCAGCTTCCAGTGCCTGCTTTTCATGTCAGTCTAGGATTTACCAGCTAAATGCAATGAAGTGATAATTCATTGACATATATTTCTCTAACATTAGTAACAAATGTGTGCACACACAAATACAGACACACACACGTGCGCACACGTGCGCACACACATGCACACATGCACGCACACGTGCACACACACGTCCACACACAAATGCATGCACGCACACACGCACACACACGTGCACAGACATGCACACACACACATGCACACACACGCACACGTGCACACGCACATACACACATGCGCACGCATGCACACACATGCACATACATGCACACACACGCACACACTCACACACACAGACACACACATGTGCGTATACACACACGTGTACACACGCACACACACACGCGCGTGCACACACACACATGCACACACACAGAAGCACGTGCACTCACACACACATGCACACACACATACATGCGCGCACACAGACACACACACAGACACACACACGCATGGACGCACACACAGACACATGCACACACACACACACTGCGCACACAAGTACGCACACACACACACATGCGCACGCACACACATGCACACACACACACACACATATACACACGCATGCATGCACACAGATGCACGTGTGCGCACACACATGCACACACACACACACACACACACACAAGCACATGCACACACACATACACACACACATGCACATGCACACACAGACACACACACACACACACACACACACACACACACACACACACACACACACACACACACACACACACACACACACACAGCATTTCTTTATAAATACATTTTTATCATTGCATGCCTGTCATCCTTACATAGTCCACTCTAACCAGGGTTTGACATAATAGTTAAGGTCTTTTCTTTATAGACACAAAGTGTGGGGTTTGATTCTGACCTCAGGTTATTCATTAGGCTTGTAATAGTCTGCACACTGATAACTTCCTATCTGCCTATGAATCACTTCTACAAAGGAGTTCTTGTTCTTGCATAGTGAGAATATTTATAAGTAAAATGTCAACCCCATTTTAAACATGTCCTGGTGTATTTTTAAGATTCCCATGGTTTCTTAGGGCTAGCATTACATTTAGTCACTTATTGCTTACTGTCCATTATGCCTAATGGCATATAGGACAGCAGCAAAGAACATCCAATTATGTCTGGTTTGGACAAGTTTTGTATGGTGCTCCAGGTGTAGTTTGCATCCTTAGTTCACATGTTCCAGAATTCTGTTCTTGTCCTACACTTGGCAGTCAGAACTTCTCTTATCTTGTCAGTAATTTCTTTGTGGTCTTGAATACTATCATGCATGCAAGTCTCTAACAGAGACTCTGGGATTTCATTCAAGAAGAACATATATAGCAATATGCCGAGAGTGTTCCCTTCAGCCCTTGAAAACCACAAATCTAACATCCTTTGAAACTTTCACGCAACTCTGCATAAAAATCACCACCTCAGAACATGCATCTTACCAGACAGAAAATCAGATATCTTCTCTTCTCTTCCCTTCCATTCTCTTCTCTTCTCTTCTCTTCTCTTCTCTTCTCTTCTCTTCTCTTCTCTTCTCTTCTCTTCTCTTCTCTTCTCTTCTCTCTCTTCTCTCTCTCCTCTCTTCTCTTCTCTTCTCCTCTCTTCTCTTCTCTTCTCTTCTCTCTCTCTTCTCTTCTCTTCTCTTCTCTTCTCTCTCTTCTCTTCTCTCTCTCTCTCTCTCTCTTCTCTTCTCTTCTCTTCTTCTCTCTCTTCTCTTCTCTTCTCTCTTCTCTTCTCTTCTCTTCTTTTCTCTTCTCTTCTCTTCTCTTCTCTCTTCTCTCTCTTCTCTTCTCTTCTCTTCTTCTCTCTCTCTTCTCTTCTTTCCTCTTCTCTTCTTTTCTCTTCTCTTCTCTCTTCTCTTCTCTTCTCTTCTCTTCCCTTCTCTTCTCTTCTCTTCTCTTCTTTCCTCTTCTCTTCTTTTCTCTTCTCTTCTCTCGTCTCTTCTCTTCTATCTTCTCTCCTCCTCTCTTCTCTTCTCCTCTCCTCTCTTCTCTTCTCTTCTCTTCTCATTTCTCTTCTCCAAGAATACAAGCTCAGTGCTTATCAACCTAACATCAGCCAAAGCATTAAGGTAACCATGGATCATTATAACTTGTTTAGCAAATCCCCTCTATATGATATTTACATTTAATATAAACAGTACAGTAATCAAATATTATTTTGTCGTCTTTTCTGTACCCCTTTTTTATGTTGTCATACAGAGATTTTCTTAAACCTTTTCTAGCTGATCATTATTAATTGCTGTTAGGTCCAGAAGACATAGCAGTGCAGTGGATTGTGCTATGGTGCCTTCTGTTGGAGTCCACATGTCCTCTTTGTGCTCCTGTGGGTTTTCTCTGGGTACATCCTCGCTCATTTCAAAGACATGTAGTAGGTGGATTGCACATTCTAAATTGTCCATCAATGAGAATGTCTGACTCTGTGTGTGTGTTTGTGTGTGTGTGTGTGTGTGTGTGTGTGTGTGTGTGTGTGTGTGTGTGTGTGTGTGTATGTGTGTGGTATGGAAGAGCAAGCATGGCAAGGTTAGTCACCTGTCAATGTGAAGATTGTCTCTAGTAATTGTCACTACTGAAGTGACACTCCAACCCCATGTGCAAAATTATCTTGAACTTAGCCTGCCACCACTTCACTGCCTCAGATTTATTTGACATTCCCAGCAGTTTAATATAATTGTCTTTTGGCTTCCCCCATTAGGGGTCATCATAGCAGATCATTGGTCTGCAGATTGATTGGCACTGGAATTTTTACAGTGTCAAGTTGCCAGCCCAGCACCTAACCGTCACAGAAGGGACACACACATACACCTGCCGCATGTCTTTACAACTCATTTGGCCACAGGGAGAACATGCAAACTGTGCACAGAAGGTGCTACTGCCAAGGACTGAACCAGAAAACCTCTTGCTGTGAGGTGACAATGCTAACCTCTGCACCACCATGGCCATTCCCAGCAGTTTAATATGATGAGGAATTTCCCACACCATTCCTTCTCCAAATCTGCTTATGCAGTGATTAACTTCTGTCTAACAACCCACAGTTATATTGTTAATCAGGTACCTTTACAACTGTGGGCTATTTTTTTAGAAATATCCTCCAATTGCCATGCATTTGTGTGACCTTGGGTCATGTTACATTAATTAAAGGGCTAGTGTGGGCAACATTCCTTTAATATGGGGTGAGAGAAGCAAGCTTGTCTCTTTCATCCTAGGCATCAGTTTTAACATTTTCCCCAAACCTTCTACAAAATGATACCTCTGGTGTACAACACTTAAAAAATAATGCTATCTGTGTAACAAAGTATAGAGTATTGGAACTTTCCTCAGACTCAGTCATGGCCTGTTTTAAGGATAGCCGATGTTCAAAAGTAATACAACAGTTAAGCAACTGTATGGAAATATGGTTGGTGGCCGTTTTATGGGAAAAACTGGAAGACAGGTTTAAGATATGCAAGTCAGCAATTCAGACACATAGTGTGTTTTTGGGTTGATAGAGATACTAAAAACAAGGTATGAACAGCATTACAGAGTGGAGTGTATCAGACCACCTTGGAGGTCTTAAGAGAACACTGGAGCAGATAATGCTGCAAGTACTGGGAGCGGGAATGGGCCAGAGCCATTACTTTGGCTTCAAGTGATGGTTTGACAGGTGATAGTGGAATATTTTCTGGGTGAAAACAGTGGGACAGAGTGTGTTGGGATTTACTGAAAGTGGCATGGTGAAAAAAAGAGTATGTCTGAAATAGAACTGCACAACAATTAGTGAACGGAAGAAGTAGGGACACTGCATAAAGAGCAGAAATACCTGCAGGGACAAATGAAGAGGAAGAGAGGGGAAGAAGCATAGTGGTACATGCAAGGGTAAGAAACATTCAGAGGAGGACTGAACAAGCAAGGGAAAGTCAAGTGGACAAAGAGTTGGGTCCAAGTGAGAAGAGGAAACAATATCTGGAGACTTAGGTTTCTATGTAAAGAAACCTGGATATGGCAATTAAGCAGGAAGATAGGGCAAGGGATGTCAAAGATGAGGAAATTTGAAGAGACATTCACTAGGCTTCATGGGGAATAATAGAGGATTAGGGAATAGGGCAGACTGCTATAATGTTGGGTTACTCTGGGAGAGGCATCAGGTAGGACATGTGAATGAGGATGCTTTGAAAATGGTGGTCATGAAGTCTGAGTTCATAAGGGCTGCTGAATACCAGAAGCTAAGAAAAGCTGTACCTCCAGATGGCTTCCTAACTGATATGGATGAACTGTGGAATGATGTATTAAGGGATAAAATGAAGACTTTTTATGAGTCTCCTTGAATAAAATCAACCAAAGATTGTGTATATTTGATGTGTTAGAACATTAGAGTGAGAAAGACAGGGTTATTATGTGTGTCTGACATTTTCTTCTTGTGATGGAGGAGTTGACCCAGAGCATCCATGGATTCCTATCAGAATAAGTGGAGGGGTGATGAGAAACAGTTCACACTTATTCATATGGATGACTGTTTACTGATACTGATGGATGCGGACAGAATGTTTTTGCTAGCATTACATTTTTTAAAGGACTATGGAAAGTTAGTAGAATTGAAATATCATCAAAATAAGGTGGTGATGGTAAGGAACCAAGATGGAGGCATTGTAAGCTACCAGTGTAGTCTGACACAGTGAAATTCTCAGGGGGGATAAAAACGTTTTGACTTTGAGAGAGATCAAGGCAAAGAAGTAGAGAGAGCAGGAGGTTAAGAATGTTGTTTTTGTATGGACTGAGTAGGGTAGTCAAGTGTCCAAGAGGTAAGACGTACATGGTGAGGGTCATGGTAGTGTCATGGGTAGTCCGTCTGTTAAGGCATATATGTCCAACACTAAGAGACTAGGGGTAAGGGACATCTGAGGATGTGTGACAGATTTTTGTAGAGGGATAATGAAAACAGGAATCTCTGTATGTACGTGAGGTCTGCCAACCTATACTAAAGACGTCAGGGTTGAGACGAAGGGAGGCTAGGATGTGTAAGTTGGTGACCTAACAGGGTGGCCATAGATAAAAGATGAGGAATATCCAAAATAGATAAAGGAAAAGAAGTTTACCAAGATTAACATTGTATCTAATTTATGGAGGGCTTGGAAAGGATGACAGGCTTGTTAGGGAGAGTGGACGCGGGAACATCAGAGGAGGAGGATGCTTCAGTCAGACAATATACATGGAAAAAGGGCTATAGCTAGTGTATGAAGCTCTTAAAATCAAAGAATAGCACCCTAGCCTTTAGTGTTCAAAGATCAGATGGCAGTGGGTTCTATTCCTACCCCAGATGCTTGGATTAATTTTCACATACTTTTCTGCCCTGCTCCACCTTACTAACGCATGCTAATCATAACTTTTATCCTGCCCTAAATCCAAACCCTACATCTTAAATTGGAAAAAAACACTTCCTGTAATGCTACCACAACACAATACATGCAAAACACACACACACACACACACACACACACACACACACACACACACACACACACACACACACATACACACACACACACACACACACACACACACACACACACACACACACGCGCGCACCCCTATCTCACTAATGTGAAACCTTACACTTACCTCATAAATCCTGTACATCTGACAAAATGCACATTTGATTAATTTAACACACATAGCAATCACTCAATCAAATGATTGTTTGACCAAATGCCAAGGAGCTGAGGTATGCATTCTCAGGGCTCTGCTGAAAATAGGCAAAGAGAACTACCAGCCAAGCCAACACAGACTATATAAATAAATACGTAAACAAATAAACAAATAAATAACGATGGAAAATAAATAAGATTATACTCTCCCCATTGCAGAAATGTTGAATACTAATATTTTTTGAATCTATCCATAGAACTGTTTGCAGTGCTTTTTGTGGACTTAACCAGAGCTTTTAGATGCTTCTTAAATAATACATTTCTTACTGAAATGAGACTTCATAGTACTAAAATTGTGCTTAAGCTTGGTTCATAAGTTAACTATCAAGATATAATTTCAGGTTACAAAATAAAAATTGTCTGTTTCTAATGGTCTAGTTCTCCGAGTACATGTCACAACCATGATGTCTGGTAGACTGTAGAACATTTGTCAGCACAGAGGTTCAGTGATAATAGCTGCGCCTCACAGGTTGAGAGTTTAGTCCTGACTTCCTGCCACTGTCTGTGTGGAGTTTGCATAATCTTTCCAGGAATGTATGAAGTTATTTATACCTTCCAGAAACAAGCTGGTTGAATGGCTTCATTAAACTCTCTTTCTACTTCCCCCTCCCCCACACAGAAAGATAGATGTATTGCATTTATAAGACCTGAGTACAAGATAGAGATTTCTGATGACACACCTGAATGCCTGTACAAGTCATTGTTACTAACGATGTTTATTAGGCATCATCAAATGAAAGGACATGTATTGTTTACTATAATGATTAGTAATATTACTGTATGCAGCCTAGGCATGAAAGCAGTTGTGTATGTAAGCAACTGTGCATGCAAACTATTTTGCTTTGTTTCTCTGAAATTATCTGACATTACTAAAATATGGTGGTGCTGCGGTTGCGTTGTCGCCTTGCAGAAAGATGCTGTCCGGTCTGATTCTCAGCTAGAGCATCTTCTACGTGGAGACATGCGTGAATGGGCGTACCTTTGTTGAAGGTTGTGCATCAGGGCTGGTAACTTGGCACGTAAAACTCAACTACCAATCATTAGCGGACCGGAGTTCCGCTTTGGCAACCCCTAACCGGGCAAAGCCGAAAAGACACAACAACAACTAAAATTGCACTTAGAGCAGATCTTGTTATAGTTTATCAGCGGCTTGAACAGAAAGGGATTTTGATATACTATAATAAAATAAAAGCATTGTTATCTGAGAAGCTTCAGTACCTAAAAAGTACTAGCCCTGCCTGGTGTAGTGCAGCTTCCCGATGTAACACTATGAAGCTGTTCTGCAATCCATATAGCTAGCCCTTTGACCAAAGCCCACCCTGAATAGAATGCTTTTGCTAATAAGCTTGCCCTGAAAGCCTTTACCATGTTAGCTCACTCTGAGAGTTGGTGAATAAGTTATTCTGCTCCCTACATTATAATTTGGATAAACAATTATCACAAACTCAACCAATAATATCTATAAATTTCAAATAACTTGTTACAAGACTGTTAGATTTATTCAGCAAGTTCTTTAAATATAGTACAACTGAACCTTTTTGCAAAGTATAGACTGACTGCATCTACTTCAGTCAGTAAACACATCAGTTGGATACTTTAATTTTTATACTCCTAAATTTGGATTATTCCCCCTGACTAACCAATAACCATTTTTAATTATTCCATGGCATGCA
>NC_056751.1:681262788-681275288 GCF_019279795.1 Protopterus annectens | reverse complement strand
TCCCTAAAAGAAAATAAAAGAAAGTTATTAATCAGGCCAACAACTTTATCTAATATATGATAAGAATGCATTTGAAGACCACCTCCCCGTTCTCTTAATCATTTCAGTGGAACTACCCTCTCTAGCTAAATCTGAAGCCCTACTGATTCTAAAAGAGTGAGCTGAAAACCTGTGGGCTGGAAATCCCATGCAGCGTAAAACTCTCCTCACCAAACATATGACTCTACTACTCGACACCACCTTCCCATCCATTGAACAAAAAATTAACTCATCTACACTCCTCTTCCGCCTCTTCTTGAATTCTTTAGCCCGTGTTATTGGACAAAGGCTAGGATTCCTGTCAGGTTTAATCACCACCAAGAATCTCCTACCCAATTGATCTGTCTTACTCTTCCTTAATGCAATAGTAACCTCTCCCTAATCTATGATAACATCCATCCATCATAACAAACCTAACAACTCAGAAACACAGAAGGTGCCAAAATATAACCATGTACACAACGTGCCCCACATGAAGTAATCCAAAGACCCCCCTTTGTAATAACCCTAACCCTCTCAACAAAACTTTCAATATAACCCTCATAAGTGGCCCTCGAATGTCCCTATGTTCCACCACCAATCTCCCCCAATCCCCCAACATTCACTCTAATGTCCAAGACTTGGTGAAATCTTGCAACCCCACTACCTTAGCAAAAATGTTAATAACAGCCAAATCCACCTTGACCATCTGCAAAGCCTTGCCTAACCCCCAACCATGAGCTACATATCGCAACAGTAATTCCTCCGGCCACAAACCCTCCTCTTCTGCCAACTGTGTTGGTGTTAATCGTAGCTTTGAAACTGCCCTTCCCTCTTGTAAATTTGCACTTGGATACTCCTCCTGGGCCCATCTCATTTGCTCACTCAAAAAAAAAAAATATCTGCTTTTACTGTACTTGTGTTTCTTCCTACTTTATTTTGCTTTTGCGTCATCTTAAAAGTACTCAATTGTATTTATTACTGCTTGGTGTAACTCACTCTAAGCCTTTTAGTTTAAGCACTTGGGCTTCAGACCAGTTGTTTTACATTAAGAAGGTTTGTGCTCTGCACTGTAGTGGCAGGACAGGTAGCTTACATCCTTCTAAGTTGGGAACTGCTGATTGAGGGCTCAGTGTTTGTTATTCTAAAAGTGTATTAATTCTGGTTTAAGCACTTGGGCTTCAGGCCAGTTATTTTACATTAAGAGGGTTCGTGGTCTGCACTCTTGTGGGAGGAGAGGCTGGACTCTGCCCTTCTGAGCTGGGAATTTCTGGTTAAAGGCCTATAGTGCCTGCATATTTGAACTGCTTCTTACTAAATTGGTACACCTTGTTTGCTGTAGCATAGACTAGATCCAGGCCTGCTGAATCTAGCTTTGTTTGTATAACTTGAGCACTAATCCAGGCATTCTTTAAAGTATTCAATTGTATTTATTACTGCTTGGTAGTAACTTGATTAAAGTGTAGCTATCATTCTAAGTCTTTTGGATTAAGCTCTTGGGCTTCAGACCAGTTGTTTTATATTAGGAAGGTTTGTGGCCTGCACTGTGGTGGCAGGACAGGTAGCTTATATCCTTCTAAGTTGGGAACTGCTGATTGAGGGCTCAGTGTCTGTTATTCTAAAAGTGTATTAGTTCTGGTTTAAGCACTTGGGCTTCAGGCCAGTTATTTTACATTAAGAAGGTTCGTGGTCTGCACTCTTGTGGGAGGAGAGGCTGGACTCTGCCCTTCTGAGCTGGGAATTTCTGGTTAAAGGCTTATAGTGCCTGCATATTTGAACTGTTTCTTACTGAAATTGGTACACCTTGTTTGCTGTAGCATAGACTAGATCCAGGCCTGCTGAATCTAGCTTTGTTTGTATGCTTGTTTGCTTGTTATTTCCCTGAAACGCTAATTCTACCTAAAACGCGGCTTTTCAGCGCTTCTATGGATCCCTAGTGACATCTGCATTGCTTACTGTACTTATTTCCTTGTTTCACTTGAAAGAAAGTTACTGTTTGTCATTTTTGCATTTAAGTTACCTGTAACACATTGCATTTACGTTACCTGGCACTTGCTCACTAAAGCAATTATACAAGTCAGCACTAAAAAATAAAAAAGCACTACACCCTCACAAACTCCCCTTGAGTACCTTGTTCCCCATTGGCCCTTTTTTTTCAATTATAAAAGAATTCCCAATACTATTCTTGCATGTCCAAAGGTCAGTTGTCAATCTCCTCTCCGGTCCAGCTGGTGAATCTGGGAATTTTGAGGCAATGTTACAACTGCCTCATGTACACAGACAACCCTCTCCTCCTCCCAACAAATTCCAACACATGTGAGAGATGTAACCATATAGCCAAACTGGAGGCTAAGCTCTCTCAACTCAGTACTGGCGAAACTTGTCAGCAGGAGAAGGAAACCACACTCACTACAATTCCAGTCTCACATAGACCTACCACGACAGCAAACCAAACACATAAACACACAAAAACATACTCAGAGGCTCTAAATAAAAATCTGCCTAAGCAGCAAAGACCTCCAAAGCAGACACCCAAGCAACCGCTACCCCAAAACAAAACACGTGCAATACATAGCTCACAAAGCCAGTGTGCCAAACAGTCACAGCCCTTAAGGCTAAACAACACACCTGATACACTTGTAATAGTCCCGCTCACCAGGCTGAACAAGGAGAAGGTCATGGTGAGCTGCCTGTTGGGCGCTAGGATCCACCACATAACACAAGCACTCAGGTCACTCCAAGGCAAGTACAAATATGACTCAGTCATTGTCTATGCTGGTGTGAATGACCTGAGACGTACCTCCCTGGACTACATGAAAAGAGACATAGAGGAGCTCTCTGAGCATGTGGCCCAGGCCAGTATGACCCTGACCTTGAGTAGCATCTTACCCTCACCAAGAATGATGCCACAGTATGAAGACAAGATGATCAATTTCCACAATTGGCTTAAGTATTGGTGTCATTCAAAGGGGGTCCAATGCCTGTCAGCCTGGGATGACATGCTCGACAAGCCATGATGCTTCGCTAGGGACAGCTTGCACCTGTCACCTCTGGGCTTTCGGATATTGGCAAAGGCTCTTGCTACCCCCATAGTGCCTTTTTTAGGCAAGGCTCAAAAGACAAATCCACCTCCATAGGTATCACAAGGGATAAGAAACTAAGAGTAATGCTACTCAACGCCAGAAGTCTAAACCTCAAGATGCATGCACTCGAAATTCTCCTTAGCATGGAGAACATCGATATCTGTGCAGTAACAGAAACCTGGTTCAAGGCACCCGAGAGCACCCCAGCACTACCAGGTTATACCTCATACCATGCTTTTCGGCCCTAAAACTTGGACCGAACCAGAAAAGGAGGGGGAGTATCAGTATTCGTCAAAGATACCCACACCTCCAGGTTGGTGGCACAGCACGAAGCATCAGAGACTATCCATGTGCAACTAACAGTGGGTAAAACTGCCTTCCAGTTTATAGCCTATTACAGACCACCCTCTCAAACCCAGGAACCCCACTCGGCCTTCCTGAGAACACTGGAAAATATGAAGGTCTCTCCAAACACCATTATATTGGGTGACTTCAACTACCCAAACATAGACTGGGAGCATTACTCTAACTCCAACACCCTAGCTCAAAGGTTCCTAGAATTTATAAACTCAAATGCTATGGAACAACTTGTTACCACTCCCACAAGAGGGGAAAACATACTGGATCTGATCATCACCAACATGGGGACTCTATACTCCAGACCAGAAGTGTATCCCTCACTGGTAAGATCAGACCATAAACTAATCTCACTGGATATTCACATCCCGACCGCACCCCCTGCCCAGAAAACCACAGTGAAAAACTTCTCTAAAGCAAATTTCACACTCCTCAAAACCGAGGTGGAATCCTTCAAAGCCCCCGGGCCTGTGGAAAATACGGCCCAGACTGCAGAATCCTTTATAAACGCATTCTATGAACACCTTCAGGAATGCATGGATCATGCAATCCCAAATAAAACCAAGACCCAATCCTCCAAAGGCAGACGTCCTGTCTGGTGGACCCCAGCCATAAACAAACTATACAATAGAAGGAGGAAGCTACTACATGATAGAACAAAATCCCAAAAAGGGAAGGCATCTCTGATCAGTGTTAGCAAAAAACTACGGGCACTCATAAAATCATCTAAGGCCAGCTACGAGAGAAAAATTGCACAGGACACTAAGGATAATCACAAGGCGTTCTTTAGTTATGTTAGGAACCTGGGTGGGAATTCCCAGATATGCTCAGAAGTAGTCCAAAATGACAAAAAATACACCGAACCCACAGACATTGCCAACATCCTAGCTGACAGGATCAGCGCAAACTTCTCCCCCCCTTCCCACCAAAAGGACAAATATCTATCCCAGCAGAGTGCTGCCCCCTGACATCTCAGATGCTCAGGTAAGAGCTGCCCTCTCCAAAGCAAAAAACACAGCATCAATGGGACCAGACGGTGTCCCGGGCTGCGTCCTACATGAACTCCAAGAAGAGCTAAATCCAAACATAAAACTACTGTTCAATCTCAGCCTTACCATAGGATATGTACCCAAAGAGTGGCGTACAGCAACAGTGGTCCCTCTTCACAAAGGTGGTGCCTCAACGGATCCTGGAAACTATCACCCCATAAGCCTAACTAGCTTGGTCTGCAAAGCTATGGAAAAGATCATCATGGACCTCATAAAAAAAGATATTGGGGACCTACAGACATTGGATCCTACCCAGTTTGGCTTTGTTAATGGCAGATCCTGCCTCTTAAACCTGGTTGATTTCTTTGAAACAGTCACCAAGGCCATTGACGAGGGGAAGGTGGTCCACACAGCCTACCTGGACCTCGCAAAAGCCTTCGATACAATACCCCACTCGGGCATTATAGATAAGCTCACCAGCTTAAATATAAACCCCTATGTCACTAGATGGGTTGCAAACTGGCTCAAGGACAGAAGCCACATGGTTAGAATTGCTGGAGCCATGTCAGACTCCAAACCAGTTACAAGTGGCATCCCACAAGGCTCAGTCCTGGGACCTCTCCTGTTCGGTATATATTTCTCGGAGGTACAGGCCAACATGGAAGAACTGTGGCTGACCAAGTTCGCAGATGACTGCAAACTGGACGCTATAATCAACTCTCCAGCTGACACAAGCATCCTCCAAAAGGGCCTCATAGAAACAGACAACTGGTGCCAGAGCCATGGCCTCAAGCTAAACGCTAAAAAGTCTATAGTCATCCCCTTTGGCAAAAACAATGTGCCCACAAATTACCACATAGGTGGTAATCCATTAAGTATGGAAGACGTAATTAGGGACCTGGGGACCCAAGTTGATGGCAATCTCTCATTTGACAACCACATGGCCAAAGTGGTTAGAAAAACATTTTATATAGCCCACCTAATCATGAAGGGATTCACATCTAGATCAGGGGAGGTCATCGTGCCTCTTTACTCATCCCTCATCAGGCCCATAATTGAGTACAATGACCCTTTTGGGATGTACCTTACCAGACACCTGCAGCAACTGGAAAGACCCCAAAAGTACCTCACCAAGAGGATCAAAGGGCTCAAACAGATGCCATATGCTGCCCGGTTAAAGAAACTCCAGCTCTACTCAGTGGCATACCGCCTGCTCAGAGGCGATCTGTGCCTGATGTATAAAGCCATGTCCAACCCGGAATTAATGGACATGCTGCACCTCAGAAAATCCAAATCCCATCGAGCTATGCACTCGAGAGACTTGAACCTCAGCAATGAAATAAATAGGACATGCTGGAGGGACAGATTCATAACCCAGAGTCTCCCTTCACTCTGGAATAAAATCCCAGTCCAGGTTAGACAGAGTCCCTCATTGACTCTCTTCAAGAAGAATCTTGATGAGTGGATGGGGGATCATAGATTTACCCCTGGTATCACTTCTGTGTCACTGTTAGACAGAGGCACAGTACACTAACCTCGAAAAAGGGCTTAGCAAAATTAATTTAAAATGGGTGGCGAAAGCCAAACACACTCTGGCTAGGCTTATAAATGCCCTAGGGCAGATAGCCTAGTATGAACCTATGAACTGCAAAACAAACTGATTAAAATCAGAAAGAGCCCTACCGTATGTCTTCCTCATAGAAGGGGCCCTGGAATGACTCACCAACCATCTGGCTAACTCTAACCAAGATTCCACACCTCCTCCGGCAGGGTTTCTGGCACTTCCTCTGCCCGTGGAGCCAACCCTCAAAACCTGCAAAACTGAAATCAGGACAAGCTATCAGCAATCTCATTCTTTACGCCAGGCAAATGCACTCCTGTAAAGGAAATATTTATTAAGAGGCTCTGCAAAACCAATTTACATAACACCAACAACAATATGCCCAATTTAGCCATCTTCTTTTGTAATACCCTCACCACAGCCATATTGTCCGAATGAAAAACAACTCGTTTGTCCATCAAATGCTCCTTCCACACCACAGAAGCTGCCTATATAGGCATCAACTCTAGAAAGGCCACATTACGCCTCCATTCCTCCTTCTAATCCCGAGGCCATTCAGCCACAAACCACCAAACCCCAAAATAGGCCCCCATACTGGCACCCCCAGCTGCATCTGAAAACAACTGAAGTTCCTTCTGCCCTACCCAGTCAGACTTCCAGAAAGAGATCCCATTAAATTGTTGCACAAAACCATCCAACAACACCAGGTCCTCCAGCACCAGTTTGGTCACCCTAACCCAATGGTGTTTGCTCCGACCCCCTTTCAACATATAAGCCATCGACCTACAAAAAGCTTGCCCTGGGTATAGAGCTCAACAGGCAAAATTCAAAAGCCCCAACAACTCCATGACTGAACGCATCTGAATCTTTTCCTTGCCCAACACCAAATGTATAGCCGACCGAAGCCTCTCTATCCTATCATCGGGTAGGTGAAACAGTCCCCACTCTGCATCAACCATTAATCCCAGAAATTCTAAGGCTCTCACCAGACCTTTCATCTTATGCTGAGACAACGGTACCCCAAACTCCTCACACATGCTCGTAAACACCCCCAACCTCTCCTGTGCTCCTACACTTCCTTCACCCACCAGCAGAAAATCAGCTAAATAATGCACTGCCTTTTGAGTTCCCACTCTCTGCTGCCAAATCCAATGTAATACTGTACCAAACTTCCCAAACGTTGCACATGCCACTGAACAACCCATAGGCGTAGCTTTATCAAAGTAGTACTTATTATCTACCCTCTTCCCCAGTAACGGCCAATCCTCACTCCTAATAGGCAACAAGAGAAAAGCTGACATAATGCCAACCTTAACCAGCCATGGCTCCCAAAATTCCCTGATCCCTTTCACAGCATCATCCAAGGATGCATAATGCACCCTAACCTCCTCATCTGCAATAAAAGCATTCAATGAATTCCTTTCCAGATGCAACAAGTGATGTATCAGTCTGAATACCCCAGCCCGTTTCTTTGGCACTAACCCAAAAGGTGACACCTTGTAACCACTGAAAGGTGGACTGTCAAAAGGACCCAATAAATGCCCGCCTGACACTCCTTCTCCACCAAAACCTCCAAGCTGTCCTCTTTACTTTGAACTGATCTCAGGTTCATGCAACCCCCCCCCATCCCCTCCCATGGTGGACTTTATCGGAAACCCCTACTGAAATCCTTGTAATATCTCATTCTTGATGGCAAGTTCAGGAAACTATCAAAGTATACCCTGCAGGACCTCCACCTTAATGGGGAATGGCGCCCCTTCCTCTATTGTCTCTAAAGAACATAAGTCCCGGGACCCACAAAGATTACCCCTACCCTGAACTGGTTGAAACCCCTGTGAGGTGAAGCTTCGCCCACCAAATCCACCCTCACGAGCCATAACATTGGAGTTCCATGTGGAAAGGTCTTGCCGACCACAGCAAATGGCCGAATGACTCCCTCCTGATCTTGAGCAAATGTGTGCAAATTTGCACCCCACCCATGAACAAGAACCACTATTAAAAGACCAACACACACCCGATGCTTCTCCCCCACTCACCTGTCTGTTAAAGCCACCATAACTATCCATCATCTAGCTAACCATATATCCGGATGATGCACCTCCAAATGTAGTGACTGGTCCACAGCCTCCTGTTTGCAGAAACTCTGATTGTGCCAAAGCCACGCATTCCCTGACCTTAAACATTGTGCCTCCTGAATGGTAAGGAAATATCCTAGAAGAGGCAAGGTCAATGACCCATCCTTCTCCAGCTGCACCGCTATAAAGTAAATAAAGCCGACCACCCAATTATCCCATGTCCTAGGGCGAAGCTTACCTACTCTCTTCCTTCCCAGTGCCACTAAAGCCACCAGCAAATCCTTGCTATTAGACAACTCCACCTCCACTAACTGTTGGACCCCTTCCACATAGATCAGCTCAAACAAATCCACATACTCACCTTTCCAAATGTTTCCTTTGACCGACCCCAGAATGTGCGGACTCAGAAAAAATGCTCTTGCCTCTTATCCCAAAGACTGGGTGGCTAACCAGTCCCCTGGCCACAACCCAAAGTCAGAGCCTACCTCCAAGTCCAAAACCGAACTGTCTCCGGGACCTACCCCCACCCCAGTCGCATGTCCGACAGGGTACCTGGGTCCCTGTGCCAGCCCCTGCTGAGCACCCTCTATAGCTTGCAATCCTCCCCTGAGGTCTCCAACTAACAGTTCCTCTTCATCTCTACCCCCCACAATCTTCAACACCTAGCACCCCAGCCAATACTGCTGAAGTAAAACCATTACTTGCACCTTCGTCTTGAGACAAACTGGGAGCTGGTGTATTCATTGCAACCACCAGATTTGCTGTCCGCTGTCTTTTCCCCCAAGCTGGGGTTCTCACTTTGGTGCATCACTTCTTCCAGTCTGGAGCTTGTTCCGGTTCCATTACCACCCTGGACATCACCACCTCCTGAAACAACTCTTCTGCCTGGGCCACAATAGCTTGCCATCACTGACATAGTCCCGGTAAATTAGCCATCTGTAAAAAAGAAACACATAATGTTAATGCTGCTCCATGAACCAAACTGCCCTACTCCACCCTCCAACCCCTATTATGTTGCCTTGGCCTATGGACCACCTCCCTCCCTCCATCAACTCCCTTACCTACCTCTACCCTGCAGCTGAGAGCAACCCCCCTCCAGGAATGTATTATTATTCACATGCAAATCCTTTCATGAAAAAAGGCACCATTGAGAACTCATTCTTTCCAGACTATTGAAAAACAACTGAAGTTATAGCCTGTCTCTTTGCTCATGAGAAATCAGCCTTTGCTTCTAGCCATAATATACCTCTTCTGTTACCATAAAATGGAAATTACTTTGGTGAAACTCAAACCGTGAACTGCTACATGCAAGGCATACACTCTAACCACTAAACTATTGCACTTATGCATTTACACCCATGGATTAAAATATTACAGCTCCCTGAAACACACTTCAGCTACATACACTTTGGCTACTAACCCATTTCTGATAAAAAAACTGGATGTACCTCCGAAACTCTGCTAGAAAAAAAAAAAAAAAACTTGTGCCTATATTCTACCCACCTCCATTGCAGCAGTGCAGCCAATCTCAAGCAAAATCCGACCAGTCATTAAATCCGACCAGAGAACCAACCTGGAATCCCCTACTTCTCCTTATTGCACAGCAAAACCCTTGGCCGAACTACAGTTAACGGCCATTGCCTCAACTGCACATGTGCAAACTGGAGGCTCAAACCAAATGGCCGCAGAATGGCAACAGAACTGCACAAACCCACCAGGGAGCATTAAGGAATCCTCCAACCACTACCACCAATGCAAACGATTGAGTGGAGCCGTTACCGATTAGCCTTAATGGCCGCTACCTTAAGCGTGCATTCACGAAAACTGGCAGCCTGACCCAGAAGACCGGAAGAATGGCCAAAGAACTGCACAAACCCACCAGGGAACATGAAGAGATCCTCCACCCACTACCCCCAATGCTAACAAGTCTGGAACTGCCAAAAAGACCAAAACAGCCTCCCGCGACCACCAGTATGTACAACAACCAGGCCACCCAGCCACATGGCTGCCGACCGACCGTATGGCCCTGTTGAGTACTGAGACAGCAACAGGCCCAGCAAATCAACCGGAGACACCACTGGACCACCAGCAAACAACCTCAACAACCCCATGCCTACCGGAGCCCCAGGGAATCAAAACCAGTACCCAGGTATGCCAAGCACCACACTCATATGGACACTACCCACCAAACATGCACCCACACACACTCTCTCTTCTCAGTAATCCTCTCAACAAAACTTCCATACTACAAAGTCCTGTCACAGCCCTAGACTCCCCAACTCCATCACCCCCATCAAATTCACTAACATTAACCACTCAAAACCCTGAAGGAGACAGAGAAACACAAAAGAAAGAGGGGGGGACTAACTCATTTAGTCTAGCACCCCTCTCTCCCCACCATCCAAGGCCTACCTGAATCCACAATACCTACAGGTTGCCTGGACATGAGTTAGCTGCTATTTCACCACCAACTCATGCCAAAATGTACCTACTTCCCTTTAATCCCTACCACTTAATCCTATTATAAATCCCTCCATCCCCTACATCACTTCCCTTAACCTCTCCCTTTCTCTTTAACCCTTTCACCACTATAATCCCACTATCTAACCTGCATGCAAAGACTCCAATTAATTCTATACCCCCCTTTACCCCTGCTCGTGGGGCCAGGACAACTGAGTTTTTCTCAAACTACATTTACAAAGCATAACATTTTTAAATAGTTAAAAAATATTTGCAAAAGTTTAAGTTTGTACACTATTTTACAGTCCTTTGCAT
Source organism: Protopterus annectens (assembly GCF_019279795.1). Taxonomy (NCBI): domain Eukaryota; kingdom Metazoa; phylum Chordata; order Ceratodontiformes; family Protopteridae; genus Protopterus; species Protopterus annectens. The sequence continues at coordinate 681,264,430 of NC_056751.1, read as the reverse complement.
TTTGCAGTGTTCTCTGAGTGAGATTCTTTGAAGTGGTAAAAACGCAATGTCAGTAGACGAAATTCTAAGAAGAGACATGTAACACTGACTGTAACTGTAGTTTTGAATCAGAGTTGCATTAATTGTCAATAAATTAATGAAATAAAATCAAAATGCTTTACTTTATATAATAACAGTTATTCATTTAAACTGTTTGAAATGTTTAGGGCTGTCCTTAGCTAGGCATATTTTTTTCTATTTTGGTATTTGTAAAAATGCTAGCACATCAACAAGCAAAAGACAAAGTAAAATATCACAATTTTAAGTCAGAGGTATATTTGATGTGTAATATGTGACAATCTGTAAACCAAGCAGTTTCATGACTGAATTTGATCAGTTTTGTGACATTTCAGTGTTATTAGCTGTGATTCTGTGTGGAGACATGCGTGAATGGGCATACCTTCATTGAAGGTTGTGCATTAGGCCTGGCAAGCCAGTACGTAAAAAATCAACTGCCAATCATTAGCGGACCAGAGTTGTGCCGACCCCTAACCGGGAAAAGCCGAAAGACACAAACAAACAAACAAAGCTGTGATTTTGGAAAGCATTGTTCCAGAATAAGTTGAGATATACTGGATAATTCTGTTACAGAACTGATTCATGGCAATAAGATATTACCTACAGAACTATGAATCAAATGTTTTAATGGTCGCAGGGAAGCAACAATAATGCTTGAACAAAAATAACTAGTCTGAAAAAATCTAAATACTGAACAGAAGCCATTCCTACTTAAGGAAAAACAGCATCTGCTGAAGATCAGTGTAGTGATGCTCAAAGATGAACGTGAAATCTTTTTATTTTCTCCAGGAGTGCCACCATTTTATGGCTTGTGTACAAAAGACTCTGTACATTGGCTATGTGCCGAAAGAGAAAGAGGTAAAGAGAGAGAGAAATGAATTCATTTAGTCAAAGTTCTTTCATGATCTGCACTAATTATAAGATTCTGGATATAGGTGCCTTAATTAGCTCACACAAGTTCATGATTTATTATTTGATAAGGAACAACTAATATAATTTCAGACTTACTCACTTCCACCTTTCACTGCTTACCTCTGTTCAACAGCTCCTGTAAAGGTTAATGTAATATATGAACACCTGAAATACTAAATGTATTTATTTGTTGACCAGGTAAGACCAACACAACACAAGTGGAATATAATGTCTTTCTTAAGTGAAGTTCTCAGCCACGGGATATAAAGTACAAAAAGACAGTGAAAAACAAGTCTACGGCATGAAGCCTATGTTTACCTCACAGCTTCACCCTTTAGCTACTATGTCAAACAACTAAAATAACTCAAATAAATATAATCATATTATGCCTATACAGTTACAATTATAAGTACAAATAAATTACGCAATTAGATTTTATTTGGAGAAGGAAATTATCTTAAATTAACATTTTTCTTTTCGTTTTACACAAACAAACACAACTCAGTATGTTTTCTTGTTGAGCTTATATTTTAGGCATCATTATTTTCTGCTCCGGCTCAGATTTCACTTATATACATTTATAACACATCCCATCATAGACGAATCCTCCCACATTTCATTTGCTTTCATAGTGAGAATTGCCCACACCTGTAGCGCATCAAATGATAATTGT
>NC_056751.1:681250288-681257788 GCF_019279795.1 Protopterus annectens | reverse complement strand
AGTTCCATTCATTTCCATTAACTCACATTCTAGTTTCTCTGTAGGTTCTTTGCCACAGTTCTAAGACTCAATGGCCTTTTTACATTCAGCACTAGCACACCTCAGACAATGATTTAATTACATGCCAATTGGCCAAAGATCGCACACACTCACAATTCATTGACTGATTGGTTCTCATCTATAACTGTGTAAGAAGCAGAATTGTGGTAAAGGAATGTACAAAGTCTTCAAAGCTGCTATGGTAATTTATTTAAACCCAATTGAATGCTTTAATCTCTTTCTTTTTACATAAAATGTAAACCGTTTTTTAAACCCAAGTTTTCTGCTATCTCATCAGTGTATCTTGTGAAAGGTTAGATTGCATTGCTTATGTTTCAGATACTGGTGACATTAGGTAGTTTGCAAAATATATGAAGACTGGAAACATAAGATACTTTACTGTTTGCTAAGACAATGACAACTTTTTAGTTGAAATTACCATGTCATAACAAAACAAACAAAACAAAAAACAGTAAAAGCTTTAATTTTTCACAGATCCTCTCATGAAATAAGGTTTCAAATCATATAATTTATAAAAAGCATGCTCTTGTTGCAGAATAGAATGAAAGCAGTTTGTATAATGGAATATGCTGTAAATAAAGGTTTAGAAATACTACCAATTGGTTTAACAGACACCAGATTTATTTTCCAGAATGATTGTGACTTGTCTTGTAAGCAGCAGAGATTTCAACTCCACACAATTAAAGGCATTTTATATTCATGAGATGATAACCGATGCACAAAGTGGGATTCCATGAAATCTTGATGTTGTTGTATATTCATGCACACACACTGGCTCATACCTCATCAGCCCATGGGACTAAAGAAAATCCTGATGCCTTATTCATACAGTGCACATAAACTGACAATCATCAGATGTACCGGACTTACACTCTTACATACGTGCTTTTATATAGTTTTATAAACCGAGACAAACAGTGATAAATAATACTGTCATATTACACACACACACACACACACACACACACACACACACACACACACACACACACACACACACAAAACCTATATACATTTAACACACACATTTTTAATGTCACATTGATAGTTTTATATGAGCATATGCTTCTTACACATGTGCTCATTTTTCATGCATGCTGATATGTCTGCAATTCCAAGGCTACATCCTTGAAAATGTGCATCAAGAACCACACTACAACGTTAATTGCCAGCTTATTCTTCCTGTATATGGCTGTCTAATTCATTATAAATGTTTCATTTGTTATGCCAGTTCAGTTTGCCAGATTAGTCACTGGAACACTGCTGTCAATAAAATCATCAATTATGACCTCTTTCTTGTGCACTGCCAGAACTCAGGAGACTCATAAATTGCTGTTAGGGCCCCTGATGGTGTACTCTGGATGCAGACCTACAGTTTGTGCTGCTTTAAACAGATGCCCAATATATGTGACGAGAAAACAGAACAGCGTTTTAATTTAATGGCTAAAATGAATTAAACTAAGTATGCACTAGGAACCAAATGAATCCAGAAAGTATGTAGTTTCTTGGTTAAATGTGTCATTAAGGTGTTTCTTTCCACAAACATATACAAGAACGACCTTAAGCAAACTCCTAGAATAGTAAATGTATGTCATAAAAGACATTGATTGCAGTTTTCCTCATGTAATCTTTACTGAATTCATTTTGCCCCTAAAAGAAATAATCTTGCCCTTAAAAACCTACAGTGAGTTTATTCAGGACGTCCTCCTCAAGCTCTTACCTTTCCTCTTTGCATCCCTGATTTATGAATGGTTTCTGCATTTTGTCACATGTAAACACCAGCTGATGTCAGTGTCATCTGCCCCAGTGTTACTTCTGCCTTATTTATTCAAACCGCTAGAGCATTTTTTTTTTATTTCTCTCCGTATTTGTCTGTCTGTCTGTATATCTCACTATCTTACTTCTTGTCTCTCTCTAGCTATTTCTCTATTTCTCCCTTGGATCACAGGTGCTCTAGGTCACAAAGTGACATCTGTCTTGTAAAAAGATACTAGCATTTTACTAAATAGTTGTAAACCTTCTGTCTATCTTGTTAAATTTCATCTATAGACTACATTTTCTGGTGAGCAGTCTTATTATAATTTTTATTTACTCAAAAAAAATTTAGCATTGGTGCAAGCATATTTTTTCAATGAATTGCTGACTGCCGTTGTAGCTTAACTTCCTGTTACACTCATGAAAAAGACTGTTTTTTTTAAAACAGAGTCTTGCTGATTAATAAGACTACAATAAATTTATATATAAAGCACTGAAACGTGTGTAAAGCTAGTTGAATTATATCACCACAACGTAGACTAGTGCAAAGAAAAGCAAGGAAAGAGGCAGGTCAAATTTTTATTGAGTGAGCACTGAAGAAGTGTAAACATTCCATAATATCCTTTTTGTTGAATTAAATGTCATACTTAATTATCACACTCAGCTGCATGGACATCTTACTTGTAATTCAGTCACATGTGAGCAATTGTATATACGTAAATTCCAGCATGCATGCGATCCAGTAGGTGTGAATAACTTGAAATAAACAAATCCCACCCAAACATGAAAATGATATAACTATATGCAATAAAGTGAATCTTATTTATTTAGCAGCCAAGAAATATTTTCTGAACTTAGATTTTTTTAGAAAATATGGTACCTGCAGTTTTTTTTCTATGTTTGCTGATAGAACATGCATTATCCAGATTACATCTGTGTTTTGCTCGAAATTAAATTTTGGAAAAGAAGATAATTTAATTTGTTTGCTTTTTACTAATTTTTTTTTAAATTTGCAACTATACTTCGGTATTAGTTGATTTGCAAGTCTTACAAAATAAAAAACTTCACAAAAATGTCATTCACATTTACACAATATCTGTAATCTTAATAATAATCACAAAGTGTGAATCATATACTTTCGATTGGCAAACTATTAGGAGTGGTGTTTCAATGTTTACACTATTCATTACAACATTAACAGTACATAACATTCTTATTAAAATAAAATTATTAAATTGCAAGCTAGACACTGATATACCATATCCTTGGCCTCTTCCCTTCTGTAGACTGTTTCTGAAGGAAGAAATAACCAGTGAAACACATAAACAATTAATGAATTCAGTTTAATGTTAAAGCAAGTGAGATGCACGCAAAACCAAAATGTACTTATGACTGAAAATTGTATACTAGAATATAAACCTCACAACAATGATCATTGTAAAATATGCTTAGGGAGTTAAGCGGATGTGTAAGCAATTTTAAGTACAAATATTGTGTCATTGCTAAAGGGAGAGTAGCATTTAAATCCTTGATTTAATTTGAAATACTTTGTAACAGCTTTCCTCTCCCTTTGGCATTTTTTATTTGATAGCATTCCAAAGTATGGTTTCTCATCACAAAGCTAGAAAAAATATAATATGCAATAACAAGCTAAGGCCATTGGCACAACAATTCTGTTAATTGTTTAGCCAAGTAGATAGACACCTAGTATTTGTTATCTAAGAGCATATATCTTTCTTGATATATCTAAAATCATTTCATATACTGCTACTATCTATGCCTACCTACATCATTCTGAAAAAAAATGTCATTTTTTTCCAGTTCTCCAGTGTTGCAGACATTTTAAAATGTGCTATGTTGTTCTTACCCCATTTCTCTGTCTGTAAGATGCTTCATTCCTTGTGCTTGTTAACTCCCTTGAGATTTTTAAAAGCTTCCACCAGACAGAAAGGTCACTGAAAGAGCCTATTGCTCTTGCAATATTTGAACTGTGGCATTTTCATCAGATGCTGCTGATTAATTTATGTAGAATGGGTCCTTTGAAGTTGATTCCTCCATCATTCTTTAGCTTATGGGATTAGTTTTGCCCTTCACCAGATACATGATAACCTCCTATACGTGGAAATACCCCAAATTAAAAAAAAATGCCACTCACTATTTTTACTTCTAGAATACTTTACAGGGGAATAAGGACAGGAACATTAATTGTCAGTGGCGTATCTCTTTTTATAGTTTTTAACATCAACAGATAACTTGAAACTAGTTTAAAAGTGACTCAGAAACAAAGTTGCCAAACAGTTGCCTGGACTCAAATCAAGTTTTTCTTGTAGATTCTGGTCTGGCTGTAATCCTAGAAACACACAATCACCAAAATAAAGACATTCAGCATTTTATGAGCAAGCAATCTATTTTCAGTTGCATTCCATCTATTGATTGCAGACAATATGGAGTGTAACACTAGAATTACGGAAAAAGAATTACAATGCTGATCCTCCAGGGAGGAGGTTTTCATTTTATACATCTCAATATATCGAGAATTAACAAATATGATGTTCTTCCTCCAGAGAGGTTATGAGAAAATGACAGCTTGCTAATCATGTTCCAGTGACGCAGAAAGTAAAAAAAATGTTTCTGTAAGTCATACTACTACATATTTCTTTGTCAGGCTGGCAGGGATCACGGAAGATAGCATAATTCTTGATAACTTTTTCTGATTTAAATGACTGGATTCAAAGGCTCTGGCAGTACAAACAGTAGCAATGGAATACATTTCTTTTGCCACTGCACTGACAGCAGAATTATGTTAGATGTCAAAGCAAGACTAACCAAATAATAAAAAAAGATAGAACATCTCTGTCTTAATTTTGCTTGTAGCCATTAAAATCCTATCTACTTTTGCAATACATTTGCACCGCATTGCACAAAAGTATGGATATTAGAGTATGTTTCATGCATACTAATCAACAAATTCCATCTTATATTCATTTAACAAGAGGTATCTCTTCTTCCAAATACTTTACAATTAGATGCTACACAAGAATGGCCATGTCACAATTTAAAGGGAGCTGCTATAATATGTTTGAAGGCATAGTGAATTAAGTTAGGTGATAAACTGAGGCAAAGCAAATCTTCACACTGACTATGGCTTCAAAACACTGTATCTGTAGTTGCTCTAATGTCATAGAAATTGTCTTCACTAAATGTTAATGCACTTGATCAATATCACAGAATTAAAATACACCTAAAAGTACAGAATATTTAAAATGAGAAGCAACTTACAATAAGGCTACCTAAATACAATCAATTAAATTGGAGTAGTGTTTTTTTTTTACTTTCTGTGTTCCCCTTCTAATAAAAATAAATCAATTCCTGGCCATACAAAATATAAATTAGAGAAAACAATACAAATGAAAATATTCAGTAAATGGGCCTTTCAGTGAAATGTGAAATTCTTTAATTAGGAATTCAGTGTGTCATTTGCTGACTTAAATATAAACACCATTCTGGAAGTTTTATTGCATAACTGATATCATTGCAGTACTGCATCATAGCAGGGGCTCCTGGGTAATGTATGAAATGGTAACATTTCCATATTTTTTTTTTTTTTTTACTTTTAATAGGCACATTTTAGGGGTGACTCATTTCCCCTTCTCCTTGTACAATGTGTAGAATCTTATGTAGCAACTAGTTAGAAAGGTATCGGTACAACTGGTCAGTATGAAATTCCTTGCGATTCATTTACCACAGGAAAAAAGAAGGCCGATCGTTGTTTTCTTTTAGAAATCATTGCTGGTGCACTTTCTAAATGTGTACTTGCAAGGATTCACTTCTCTTGGGAGATTCCCCCCTTCTTTGAATTGTACAACTGTGGAGCTGATATATATGTCTGAAGATGTGTGGCACTTGCCAACCGCATCAGAGGGTGCAGGGGGCTTTCCTCCCTGCTAAAAATGCTTAAAGATAAAATGTTTGCTCTTCTGCGTTTTGGGTATTATTTTTTGCTATTTTTAATTCTCCATTTTGTGAAAGTTGATGGTTCATAGTAGGACCTAGCAGAAATAATCAATGTTTGGGGGTGTTTCTAGAAATTACATTTACTGCATTTAAAGTTAACCTATTTGTATAGATAAAAAGGTGTCTTGTCTGTGCTTCAGGCATCCCATTAGATTCAGAAATGATGTTGGTGCCTTAGAAGTAGGGTTACCAACTGCCTTTGTTTTTGCAGAACAGTCATGACTTGGGCAGTTGGGTCCTGTAAAGAAACATGAAAAATGACATATGTCTGAATATTTTAAAAGAAAAAAATCTGACTTTACTACAAATGTTGCAGACATCCATTCTAATATATCTGAAACACCTTAATGTGGTACAAAACAAATTAAACAATGGAATTTTAAAACATGAGTCTTTAGTAATGAAATCAAAGCAAACATTTTTCCCTTGTGGAAGGCTTGTACTTTTGTTTAAAATCATCTGCTTTTGTAAGAAATGTCCCACTTTAGGAATATGTGAAGGTGGCAACCCTACCTGGAAACTTGGCCATAAGGTACAGGATGAACAGGTCATTTGCTAGCGCTCATATGCCATCATGGAGGTACAGGGTTGATGCTTGCCTGTATGATTTCTCTTGAAGACCAGGGCCTTCAAGGCCACAACATGTTAAGAAGGAGAAGTGACACGCATCTAGCGTATGACGTGTGGGAGGTGTGAACTGCGCATATTCATGCAATTGCATGTAACTGAATCAGTTTGGCATTACTAAATTTGCATTTATGCCAGAAAAGTTTATCTATGTACGCTGTATGCCATTTTCTTGTGCATCATACTGACTTGTTAAATAGCAGAAACCTATATTTGTCCTTGTTTGAAGAGGAACAACCTCATTAGAATTTAGTCATTTTCAATAAATGAACCCATGACTGACATATAAGGACCTGCGTAACCTATACATATGTGGATACACTTTGCACTTGAATCAGTGTTTCAGACCATGGACTGCACTTTGGATTTTTCTTTAGAGTCAAGGATATTGGAGTTTTTGTAACTTCATATGGATAACAATGGTGACAAGCTACTCTGGCTTATGGACTTTTGCATGGGTGATTAATGTATGAATGGACTAGTTTGTTGACATTTTACGTTGGTATTGTATCTATGAATGAGGCATTTCATTTTGCTGCCATCACATTTATTTAAAGGGTACCAACAAATTAACTGCATTACAGTGGAATTTCTATTGAAATAAAGTAGGCCCATTACTCATACCTAAAATAAAGTAAGATACCCAAAAGGCTCTTCTGTGTATGGGTGTTGCATTAATTTGCTTGTAAATCTTTTGTGGAGTACAATGTCAAATATTTTGCTGTTGTGTAAATAGGCGGCCTTGTTTACAGCAAGATTTGAAGTCCAGTTTTCTGATTGCCCAAACATGAAAATTTGTTACTTCACCTTACATAACATTTCATCCATGCTGGCTTAGGTTGTATGCCACATTAGTTCTACAACCTCCATAATTGTTTCTTTCTTATGGAAATTATTTCATAATTTCATTATCAAGAAGTTTTAACTGAAAAAAAAAGGCACTTGTGGTGTTAACAGCTCCATCAGAAACCTGGTGCAGGACATCTTGGTGCATCAGTACTCACTGAAAGGTATAACTCATTAAAAGTCGCTCATTGGCTCAAT
>NC_056751.1:681182788-681245288 GCF_019279795.1 Protopterus annectens | reverse complement strand
TTCCCTTGACATACTAATAAATCAAAGCTATTTCTGTCACTGCCATGACTTTGGCAACTGACAATACCCTCAGCTGCAAAAGCAGCAATGGTTGCCATCTTGGTGAAAAAAGAAATAAATAAAAGTGCATCCTACACAAAACACACCACAAGATTGCTTTCTATTCAGGTGGGATAAATATGCTTGAACAGTTTTTCTTTAAGCACCACAGGAATGCTGTCTCTCCAGGTGTGTAAGAATTGTGCAAACAAACTATCTTTATGCAAACAGTGGAAGACATAAGCTCAGAAATGTAATCACTGAAATGTGCCTGACCTATCTACTAGTGGGGTATACAGCAATGCAATGAAGTCCATCAGTTAATAAAATAAATGTAGTTTTTAATAGGGGGACAAAGACAATAGAAGACATGACTCTTCTCAAACAAGCAGGTGGAGTAAAAGAAATAATACACTGTACCTTTGTTCTTTATAGTCCCAAATAGGGGTGCATTCATTCATATCAAGCCCCTATATACGTCCCAGTATTTCCCTGGGCTAGAAGCATATTTGGTGTACCTACACAATATCTCCCACAAGGTCTATCCCTTCTGAGCATTCCACACAAAAGTGCTGATCCAGGCCCAGGATATACCTTTAAGATAGGCTAATTCCTACAAATTATGACACTTGCAGCCCTCCTTTTTTATACACTACTTTATTGGAGAATTACCTTTGTTAACAAAATCCTGCAGGGACCTTCTCTGTTTAACACAGCATGTATCTGATGGCTTTGTTTACACAAAGAAACGTTCTATTTATAATGTTCTACTTCCAATGACACAATTTATATAATTTGTATGTCAGTTTTACATCAGCTTGGGGTACCATTTTAGCAAGAGCCACCACACAGACTTACTACATAAATACATTTATTTATACATATATACACAGATCAACACAAAGATAGATACACTGACAAAAGGACAGACAAGCCTAGTCTCTAAGCCATACTAAATTCTTTGAGCATTTTCACTGAGCTAAGACGTTAAACTGAGGTCTCCACTGCTTGTTTTCCTACCTGATAATTGTTTGACAAAAACAAACGATAAAGCAATGCAGTTCCTATTAATGTGACTGGTACAATAAAAGCCCATAAAAACAAATAAATATAAGAAAAAAGAAATATTAGAAAAAAATCAGTACAAGTCAGGCAACATCATGGAGGCAGTATTCAATGCTACAAGTCAAACACATTCATATTTGCATAACCATACTTTACCTATGCACTGACAAAGATATTTTGGCTCACTTTTTACCAAAAATTTAATTTTGAAAATGGTGAGTTGAAACACCTATAAAATATTTTTTTTTTTTGTAGGAGAGGGATGCAAGCCTCCCACACCCCCAAAATGAAATATACCAGCTCTACAGTGGGACCTCAGAGGAGAAAAGGGGAAAAAATAGAAACTGTACTACCGCTGTGCATAATACAATACAGCCCACTGCAGTGAAACTCAATGTGACATAAAATCCTTGCACTAAAACTGCATGAAAGGCAATTTGGTGATGCCTCGTAGGATGGCTACATAGTTATTCAGACATGGTATAAATGGAGTGACAGTATTTCCTCTATATCAAGGTATAGTACCTATCATTTCTTTAAGAACATGGATAACTGTGAGGAATGTCTGTATTTGTCATCAATGCGTTCTTTTCACTTCAAATTACCCACAACCATAACTCAGAGCTCCTGCAGATCCAAATAACCACTAAGAAATCCAGCTATCACTTGACTGCTACCTGCAGGTCCTAATCAATCCATCCAATGACCATGGAAATTACTTTATATAATTGAGGAGTTCAGTATCAAACCAAGTACCTTCTTGCTAGAGGATATCAATTACCTAATCATTAACTGGCATGCTTGTGGCTGTAAAAGTGGATAGCATTTCATGGACTTGGTTAATGCCAATGCACTACAGCAAATTATGAAACTCCTCACTAGAAGCTGTAGTATTCTTGACCCGATCCTTAACAACCTGTTCCCTTGCCTTTATTCAACTCCACATCTCCTGGTCCCTAGTTATATCTGACCATAAATCAGTCATCTGTGTCAGGCCAACATGTACAGCTCACCACCAAATGAAACAATCTTTAGAAACTTCACCAGGTAAACCTATTCAGGTATTACTAGCAAGTTAGTCCTACCAAAACAGAGAGCATATGAAATTCTTAAGAAACAATCTTAAATTACTTTAGTATGAACATCATCAGGTGTAACAACACATCTTAGTGGTACAACGTTCACCTACAGTAATCATTATTGGATCTAAGCTATTTTAGGAGACTCAGAGCAGCACAATCTTGTATCAGGCCTGACAGACACCCTGAGCTACTCAAACGTATTGGAATACCAGGAGAAAGAGCAGAAAATCAATAACAACGTGACAGTTTTTTGATAGGCAATCGATACATAATGTACATACATTAGTTATTGAAATCCACGTTTGACTGATAAGTCGTTATTCAGCTTTAAAAAATTAAATGCCATCAATCCCATCCCCCCAGCAGGACGCTCTGCATGATAACAACTCCTAAATAGCCAAACACTGCAGTAAGTCATAACAGGTTTGAATGTTGATCTTTTTAGTCCATTACTCTTGGATAAACATTTTTCAATCACTTCATCACTGAGCAACTAAACCAATGCTGTTTATAATATCATGATTCTGACTGTAATGTATTATCTGCTGTTACTTGAAACTATAAAAAATATAAAGAGTAATGGCTCCCTGCCCAAGAGGATTGAAGTCCTGACTATGACATTGACAACAAAGCTTTCATTGTTGATCCAGGTGGTGAAGAATCTAACTGGTGGGTCAGGGACATGATGAGACAAAGTCTGCTTGCTACCCCATGGAGAAAGGTATAGGGCTGTCTGTCTGAAGATCTGCACTCTATCTACAATCCCTGGTGCAAAGAGAGGGTGGTTGGTAGCATTTATATTCAAGAGCATTAGGCTCATGAGATTTTTATCACTTGAGCAGCAGGACAAAAGTGCTTGCACTCCACCCATGGAATTCACACCACTTGGGACCTGATGGGCATGCACAGAGTAATGTAGGTCCTAAAGTGCAAAACCCTTTAATGGCTGCCTGAATGACAGTTATATCACACCTATGAAAGGGAACAAATGGATGATGGCAGCTGCAAATATGGATGGATTGTCTACAGTTGTGAAGAGAATATAATGTAAAATAAACAAATAAATAAATAAACAGAAATAAGACATGTTTGTCCCGGCCCCCCTTAATAAATCACACCAAACACATAAAGCCATTTGATGACCTTTATTGAATATTATTGAATAATAAACTTTATTCACAACAGAAATAACAATTATCTTCATCAATAATGATGTCAGGGCAGCGTACCTACTCACCTTGGCTGATTCATACCTCAGGGCAGCGTACCTACTCACCCTGTTATCTTCTCCACCAGGGTAGCATACCTACTCACCCACCAACCACAAATAGGCAGCGTACCTGCTCACTTCATGCCAAACCAACCATTAACCAATGAATTCTCTTTTATTCAAGTAGCGTCCAGTAGGTCACTCAGTCCCCCATGCAATGCATGACCACCTTCCTTAGAGGGGGAACAGAAGAGGACAATCCTGTCCCTCTTCTCTGCCTTAAACTCCCAAAATCCACCCCGAATCAAAGGGAGGGTGGGAGGGACACCAAATCATGCCAAAATATGCCTACTTCCTCTATGCCCTACCACTTAACACTACTCTAAGTCCCTACCTCCCCTACATCACTTCCCCTAAGCTCCCCTTCTCATTAACCCTTTTCCAACTAAACCCAAACCCTGCAATCTAACCTACCTACCAAACACTCAAATCATTATCCTCATAAAGCTATTCCCCCACCCTCAGTATCTGAAAGTGGGCCCAGAACAAATTAGTTTGTCCCAAACTTCATTTGTCTCAGACCCCCTTAATAAATCACACCAAACACATAAAGCCATTTGATGACCTTTATTGAATATTATTGAATAATAAACTTTATTCACAACAGAAATAACAATTACCTTCATCACTACTCACCCTGGCCGATTCATACCTCAGGGCTGCGTACCTACTCACACTGTTACCTTCTCCACTAGGTCAGCGTACCTACTCACCCACCAACCTCAAATAGGCAGCATACCTGCTCATCTCATGCCAAATCAAACATTAACTAATGAATTTTCTTTTATTCAAGTAGCGTCCAGCAGCTCGCTCACTCAGTCACTCACTCACTCCCCCATGCAATGCATGACCACCTTCCTTAGAGGGGGAACAGAAGAGGACAATCCTGTCCCTCTTCTCCACCACCAGCCTGATCCCAGGCTGTTCCCTCTCCTAAACCATAGCCTCAACCATACCTTCTAAAAACAACTTCAAGTGATGATTAAATAAATCCAACCCCACCTCATTCAAAGGCATGCCATCCGCTCTATACCAAACAGCATTCCCATCCAAAAAATCTCTATGTTCAAAAGTATGCATCCCCAAAATTCTTAATTGCCCAGCCAATCTCTGATTAATAAATCTCATGACACTCTCAATAGCCCTATAACTATAAGCATTCCTCCAACACAAACAAGGAACCAATTCTGACCAAACAAAAATGTCCATCCCCAGGTACAACGTCTGCAACCTCAACAAATCATGTAGAATAATATCTATTAATCACTTCTTAGAATGAATTCCAAGATCATTGCCTCCCAAATGAATCACTAATATTCTAGGAAATGCCACCCTCAATTTTACCTGCTCAAACTCATGCATAAACCTATCCCAGCTAAGACCCCTAAAACCATGCCAAGTCACTGACCATCCTATATGGGACAAACCCAAATTTTCACCATCTTCCCTAACCAATGCAGGTTTCCCTGCCCAGTGAATATATGAGCACCCCAGGATGACTTTCCTAGAAAAGAAGAAAAGAAAATTATTAATCAAACCAAAAACTTTATCTAATATATGACAACAATGCATTTGAAGATCACCTCCCCACTCTCTTATGCAATGTAAATGCCCTCTCTAGCTAAATATGTAGCCCTACCAATTCAAAAGGAGTGAGGTGCAGAGCTATCTGCTGGAAATCCCATGCAATGGAAAACCCTCCTAATTAATTGTATGAATCTACTACTTGTCACAACCTTCCCATCCACCGAGCAAAAAATCAACTCAGATAAATTCCCCATCCGCTTCCTCCGGAATTCCTTGGCCGATCTTACTGGACAAAGGCTAAAATTCCTATCAGGTTTAAGCACCACCAGTGAACCTTTACCCAGTTGATCTTTCTTACTCTTCTGTAAACCAATAGTAACCTTACCATCACCTATGATTAGGCCCTTCCAACATAATGAACCTAATAATTCCGAAACATGTAAAGCACCAAAATATACCCATACACACAACGTGCCCCACATAACATAATCCAAAGACCCACCTTGTGATAACGCTACCCCTTTAAACAAAACTTTCAATACCGCCCTCATCACTGGCCAACGCATATCATCCCATTCCCCAACCACTCATCCCCACCCCTTCAACATCCGCCCTACTGTCCATGACTTTGTAAAATTCTGCAATCCAGATACCCCAGCAAAAATACTAACAGCAGCCAAATCCACCCTGACAGTCTGCAATGCCTTACCTAGTACCCAAGCTCGGGGTAAGTAACGCAACAACAATTCCTCTGACCATACCCCTTCCTCTTCTGGCAACTGTAGAACAAACTGATCAAAATCACAAAGTGCCCTACCATAAGCCTTCCTTGTAGAGAGAGCCCAAGAATGATGCACCAACCTCCTGGCTACCTCAACCATAGGTTCCATACCTCTTTTGGCAAGATTTCTGGTACTTCTTCCACCCCTGGAGCCAACAGCCAAAACCTGCAAAACTGAAATTTGGACAAGCTACCAGCAATTTCATTCTTTACACCAGGCACATACACTGCTGTAAATGAAAAGTTTATTAACAGACTCTGCAAAACCAATTAATGTAATACCAGCAATAACAATTTCGACTTAGCTGTCTTCTTTTGTAAAACCTTCACCACAGCCATATTATCAGAATGAAAAACTACTCGCTTGTCCAGTAATGATCCTTCCACACTACAGAAACTACCCATATAGGCATCAGCTCTAGAAAGGCCACATCATGCCTCCATTCTTCTTTCCAAGCTTGAGGCCATTTAGCCACAGACCACCGTCCTCCAAAGTATGCCTCCATACAAATGCCCCCAGCTGCATCTGTAAATAACTGAAGTTCCTCCTGCCCTACCCAGTCTGACTGCCAAAAGAAAATCCCATTAAAATGTCACAAAAAACAAGCCCACAACAACAAATGCTCCTGCACCAACTTGGTCAACCTAACCCAATGATGTTTACTCCTGTCCCCTTTCAACATAAAAGCTACCAACTTACAGAAGGGGCACCCTGGGTGTACCGCTCAACAGGCGAATTTCAAAAGCCCCAGCAACTCCATGACTGATTGAATCCATATCTTATCCTTGTCCAATACCAACACTATAGCTGTCCTAAGTTTCTCTATCTTATCCTCAGGCAGACAAAACTGTCCCCGCTCCGCATCTACTGTTAATCCCAAAAATTCCAATGCTCTCGTCAGACCTTCTATCTTATGCTGGGCCAAAGGTACCCCCAACTCCTTGCGCATGCTGGTAGACTGCTGCATCCCTTCCTGGGCCCCTGCCCATCCTTCACCCACTATTAGAAAATCATCGAAATAGTGAACTGCCTTCTGTGTTCCCACCCTCTGCTGCCATGCCCAGTGTAATAGCGAACCGAACTTCACAAATGTTGCACATGCCACTGAACAGGCCATAAACATGGTTTTGTCAAAATAGTATTTGTCACCTACCATCATCCCCAGCAATGGCCAATCCTCCGGCCTGATTGGCTACAAGCGAAAGGCAGATTCAATGTCAACTTTTACCAGCCATGGCTCCTGAAATTCCCTTATCACCTTGACGGCATCATCTAAGGATGCATAATGCACCCTGACATCCTCCTTCACAATAAAATCATTAACTGAACCCCCTTCTGGATGGGACCAGTGATGTATCAATCTAAATTCCCCAGCTCATTTATTTGGCACTAACCCCAAGGGTGACACCTTGTAACAACAGAGGGGTGGACTGTTGAAAGGACCCAATAACCACCCAGCCTGCTGCTCCTTCTCCACCAAAACCTCCAATATGTCCTCTTTACCTCACACAGACCACAGGTTCTTACAACACTCCTCCACTTCCCCCTATGTTAGACTTAATAGGAAACCCCTGCTGAAACCCCTGTAATATCTCATTCTTAATCGCGATGGCAGGAAACTGCCAGAACATGCCCCACAGGACCTCCACCTTAATGGGTAAAGGTGCCCCTTCCCCTATTCCTTCTAAAGAATACACTTCCATGGGACCCACAAAAATTACCCCTACCCCGTATGGCTTGAAACCCTTGCATGGAGGGAAACCCACCCTCCCGAGCCATAACATTGGAATTCAACGTGGAAAGGTTGTGCCGACCACAAAACAATGGCCGAATGACTCCCTCCACATCTTGAACAAGTGTGTGCAAATTTGCACCCTACCCAAGAAAAAGATCCATTATAGAAAGACCAACACACATACCCTCCTTCTCCCCTGCTTACCCTTCTGCTAAAGCCACCATAAATACCCATCATCGTGGCTAACCATATGTCCAGATGATGGACTTCCCAATGTAGAGAATGGTCCATAGCTTTCAATTTGTGGAAACACTGATCGTACTAGAGCCATGCATTCCCCGGCCTTAACCATTGAGCTTCCTGGATGATAAGGAAATAACCAGCAATGGCAAGGCCAATGATCCATCTTTCTCCAGCTGTACAGCCATATAGTAAATAAAGCCTACCACCCAATTATGCCATGTCCTAGGGTGAATTCTACCTACCCTTTTCCTCCTCAAAGCCACTAACACTGCCAACAAGTCTTTACTATTAGCCAACTCCACATCCACTAACTGCTGCACCCCTTCCACATCGATCAACTCAAATACATCCACATATTCCCCTTTACAAATTTTTTCTTTCACCGACCCTGGAATATGTGGAATCAAAAAGACAGTTCCTGCCTCTTGTCCCAAAGCTTGGGTGGTTAACCAGTCTCCTGGCTGCAGCCCAAATTCAGGGCCTACATCTGAGCCTAAAGCTGAACTATTTCCTGACCCTACACTAACCCCAGTCAAATCCCCTCCAGTGTGCCCGGATACCTCTGTCACCCCCCTCTGTGCACCTGCTATTGCCTGCCATCCTCTCCTGAGAGCCTCCCCTGAGAGTTCTCCTTCATCTCCATTCCCCCCAAGATCCTCACAGCTCACTTCCCCAACCAGAACTGATGAGTCCAAACCATTACCTGAACCTTAGTCCTGAGTCAAGCACTGATGCCTCCGCTGCGACCACCTGGTTCACTGTCCTCTGCCTTTTCCCCCAACCTGGAGTTCTCGCTGGGGAATGTTGCCTCTTCTCCCCTGGTGCCTGCATCTGCTCAATTGCCACCTTGGACGCCACTACATCCTGAAATAATTCCTCAGCCTGGGCCACAATAGCCTGCTACTGCTGCCATAGTCCTGGTAAGTTAGCCATCTGTAAGAAAAGAAACAACATATACATTAATGCCAGTCTTTGGGCCAAAATACCCTAGCCCCCCTATCCCACCCCTAACCCCCTTAGCCACATTGCCCTAAATTTCTACTCTACCCTTAAGCTTGTGAGAGAAAAAAAACACCTGTCATACTATAAATATCTACCAACAACAGCAGCCTGTAGTGAGTGTTGAAAATCCCTTGGAATAATCAGCCCTACCAAGTATCGAGCCCGGGACCCTGTACACTGTAATGAAAGTAATGTACCATTACATCATTTTGCTGCTGTCATCCCCCTCACTGCCATAATGCCTCACGACAATCAGCCCTTGTGAGTCTCGAACCCTGAACCCACATCTCAACCTCTGAGAGCCAAAAACTCTGGACGAAGCCTAAAATGATGGGAAGGCCACTAGGGACATATTTTAACTATAGCTCTTACCTGGTCGGAAAACTGACAGAATAATTAGCTTTGCATTAGTATCAATTCCTGAACTTCCCCAGCCAGATTAGGCTGAATTCTTGAAGGATGCAGAATCTTAAACTCGAATGTTTGTCACTATTCAGCAGTTTCCCTCCACTGCTAACAGCCAGAAAGGTACAGCTTCACAGGACCACACCAAAACTATGAGGCAAATCCAGACATTCTGTAAATCTGTACAGTGATAGGTATGCCAGAACCCATGCACTCCTAGCCACAGCAAACTAACAATCAGCCCTCTGCTGTCACTGCCACTCCACTAACTATGCCTCCTATCCTTATATCAGTAGGATTTTTTTATTTTTTTTAATAATGTTCTTACCTTCCTTCAGCTAGCGGGCAACAGCCATTGCCCCCAATGTGCATGCATGAAAGCAACGGCCATGCAAGGATGTTCAGGGCCTACCCTAATAGGAACTATTACCTGGTCAGAAACACCATGATGAGGAATGACACAGCTACACGAACCCACCAGGGCATGAAAAGGAGCAGTCCTAACCACCACACCACCAACGATGGCTCTACCTCTAAGGCAACCTGTCATAACTGCCAAGCACAACTACCAGGATATCTAAGAGGCCACCAATCATCAGGCCCAAACCACCACATGGCCCTACCACCCCCTTTGGATTAACAGAGTTGCGACCGGGAAAGAAGAGCCACTGAACCACCACCACTGGGCCACCAACAACCAACCTCAGCACCACCCGCGCACCACCAGACCACCAGGGAATCAAGAAGCCAAACAGCTACAAACACCACCAGATAAGCCAAGCAACATACTCCAGCCATGCCATGCACCACACACCACCAGTTCATGGCTCCCAAGACAGAAAACTCGTGCCCCTTCCATGGGCTCCCTAACATAACCCCCATACTGACCATCACCCCCCACACTCCCAATACCAATATAAGAAAGAAAAGAAATGTGCATACATATCTAGCCTTATCTCAGATCCTTTCACCACACACACCATCCAAGGCCTACCTGACTCTGCAATACCTACAAGGTCATCTGGATGTGGGTTAGCTGCAACACCAACACCACCTCATGCCAAAATGTGCCTACTTCCTCTAAGCCCTACCACTTAACACTACTCTAAGTCCCTCCCTCCCCTACATCACTTCCCCTAAGCTCCCCTACTCATTAACCCTTTACCAACTAAACCCAAAACCTGCAATCTAACCTACCTACCAAACACTCAAAACATTATCCTCGTAATGCTATCCCCCCCACCCTCACTACCTGAAAGTGTGCCCAGGACAAATTAGTTTGTCCCAAACTTCATATGTGCAAACAGATCAGGAATACCTATATTTGCTTTTTGTTTCTAGTATTCAGTATAAGGGAGCAGGACATTTTAAAAGATCATTTTAATGCCAGGATCACATAGCTACTTCCTGATATTTACATACATCTCATTGCTGTTCTTAAACCATGTGGATCACAACCTGAAATGTTTGTAATTTTACTTCTTTCCATTTGGTGCATTTTATCCTTATAGCTTAGAAACTTTAGGTGGTTATATTAGGTCTGGCATCAGAATACAGCATCCTACACAGGGCCTGTGGGCTTTCTGTAGATTTGGATTGTGGATCAAACCAAGACGGCCTAGTAAGGTAGCCATTATATCCTATTTGGAACTGATAGATTCCCTTTTTGCTGATCATTTTGGCAAACGAGACAGGATTAAGATGTTGCAATGAATGTTAGCTTTTTCATCAGAGGGCCTAATTGATAACTCTTTTATCTGCTACATAAGCCAGACCACATCACTATCACATTACTATGTTTTTGTTTACTTTGAACTGTAATGTTAATGACAGATGGGGATGGCTTGTAGAGTGAATCTGATGGACCATTATCTCATCAGGCAGCTTAGACAATGATAGGGTCACTTTGCCCTTGTTTGACAGTGTGGATCACAATGACAGGAGATCTGAGGCTATTGCCCCGAAATTCAGGATAACAAAACCCCCAATACCTTCAAGCAACATGCTAAATTCCTGTTTAAAAATAATATTACAGTTGTAGCTGAACATAGACAAGCTCTGTGTAATGGATGATCATTAAAATAAATTAGTTTATCTCAGTGTGACTGATTAACATTAGCAATGCTGTTTACTGAAGGAATATATAGCTTCAGGAAATTCTAAGGTTTCATATGATCTCTGTGTTGCATGTTTTATTCACTGACGACTAAAAAAGAATAATTAAAGAACTACTAAAAATTCAGGGAAAACTCATTTCAGACTACATTTCTTGTACAGCATGGTAGGTTGCATTCGCTTTAGCAAATTTTATGGGTGCTGTATGCATGGGGCATGATAGGTCTAAAAGCAGAAAACCCTTTCATTGCTCTAATTTGATCTCACTAGTTTTAATTGATTTATATTATCACACACATTTATGAGTACTTCAGATGTTCTCCAGGTAAGAGGTAATAAGTAACTGTATTCTTTATTTTGTCCAGTTCAACATTTAAAGCAGTGTGACTATATAAATGCAATTTTTAGTTAGAACCTTGTGCTACTTTATCGTTTTCTGCGATTTGGTCACTCCCAGAAATCATACAGTCGTTGCTTTGAGATAAAGTATGGCATCGCAGTTATTGCAGTGTGAATTTGAGGTAGAAGGCACCAAAATCTACAGTGTCATCACAGATATTGATTTTCTTTTAATACGTATAACGGGTTTAACAATGTACGGGACGAGTAATGTTGAAGTGTTTCGATATAGATTTCTGGAAGATGTGCATATCACAATGACTACTCTTATCTGTTGTACTTCTCAGCTATTCTGGTTTGGGTGAGTAGTCCCAGCATCAGCCCATACTGATCAGAAAGTTTGCTGGTCTTTTTCAACCTCTGCTGACAATGCCATGTCTTAACCTTTCATGATTTTGCAATGGTAACCGTGCGTTTCTGCCTGGACTTGAAGGGTAATAGCCATATGACGGTATATAATGTCTGTCTCTGGCTATATAGCACAGATGATAGAGTTCATCACCACAGGGTTTCCTATTAAATCTACACTAATGAACAGTCACTTAATTTTCTTTAGATTCCATAAATAGCATTTTATTTCTCGAAAAATCAGGCAATCAATTTTGATTGGCATTCTCAAACTCTAGCACTAATACTGCCAGAAAAATGAAGGGTCTTTGTGGTCATTCAGAGTACTTGTATTATCAAATCATATTGTACTCATAAGACAAGACTTTGTAAGCCCTTTTGTGTCTGACAACCCATCACTCTGTAAAATGAATCCAAGCAGTTTACTGACATGATACTAAAGGAAATATACAATCAGAGTCTGATGAGTGTATCAGATCTGTAGATGCAATAAGTGTGTTACATCTGTAGAGTCAATGCATGTAGCAGATCTGTAGATCTAATACATCTATCAGATCTGTAAAGCCAATGCATGTAGCAGATCTGTAGATCTAATACGTGTATCAGATCTGTAGAGCCAATGCATGTAGCAAATCTGTAGATCTAATACGTGTATCGGGTCTGTAGATGCAATAAGTGTGTCGGATCTGTAGAGCCAATGCATGTAGCAGATCTGTAGATCTAATACATGTATCAGATCTGTAGAGCCAATGCATGTAGCAGATCTGTAGATCTAATACGTGTATCAGATCTGTAGAGCCAATGCAGGTAGCAGATCTGTAGCTCTAATATGTGTATCAGATCTGTAGATGCAGTAAGTGTGTCAGATCTGTAGAGTCAATGCATGTAGCAGATCTGTAGATCTAATACATGTATCAGATATGTAGAGCTAATGCACATAGCAGATCTGTAGATGCAATAAGTGTGTCAGATCTGTAGAGCCAATGCATGTAGCAGATCTGTAGATCTAATACATGTATCAGATCTGTAGAGTCAATGCATGTAGCAGATCTGTAGATCTAATACGTGCATCAGATCTGTCGATGCAATAAGTGAGTAAGATCTGTAGAGCCAATGCATGTAGCAGATCTGTAGATCTAATACGTGTATCAAATCTATAGAGCCAATGCATGTTGCAGATCTGTAGATCTAATACGTGTGTCAGATCTCTAGATGCAATAAGTGTGTCAGATCTGTAGACCCAATGCACGTAGCAGATCTGTAGATCTAATATGTGTATCAGATCTGTATAGCTAATGCACATAGCAGATCTAATGCATGCATCAGATCCGTAGATGCAATAAGTGTGTCAGATCTGTAGAGCCAATGCATGTAGCTGATCTGTAGATCTAATACATGTATCAGGTCTGTAGAGCCAATGCATGTAGCAGATCTGTAGATTTAATACATATATCAGATCTGCAGATGAAATAAGTGTGTCAGATCTGTAGAGCCAATGCATGTAGCAGATCTGTAGATCTAATACGTGTATCACATCTGTAGAGCCAATGCATGTAGCAGATCTGTAGATCTAATACGTGTATCAGATCTGTCGACTACAATATGATGCACAGAATGCAGTATCATTACAGGCATTGTGCAGTACTGCCAGATACTCATATATGAACTTTTAGAAAAAACTAAACGTTGATGATAGTGTCAGTGGTGCAACAGGTAGCACAGTTGTCTTTGATGCAGAAAGCTGTGAGTTCTATTCCCACCAGAGAAGATGGATTGCTGACAATGCAGTACAATATAAGGGGGTGCTGCACTCCTGAGTGAATCGTTTATAACCTGCTCTTTGGAGATATATGGTAAGGGACAGGTGGTAGGGATGTCATGGAGTACGTGTGGCAGGGACAGGAGAGTGAAGTTTTCACAGAACCTGTCGGCCAACAAGTTAGCTATGTCCACAGGCTCAGTATATGTGGTATCTCTAACTACCAGTTCGGTACAAATCTGGGCCATTCCTTTTAGGTTACAGATGTAACTAAAGAGTGCCTTATGGTTGTCTTTAGTTAAGGAAGCTAATTTGGATTCCTAGTTTGCTTTAAAGGACTTCACAAGAAGACTTACTTGCTTGTTTAAGCTGAGGAGGGAGTGCTTCCAGTTTAGTGCTCACTCCCTCTTACTCTTAGACAGCAATTTCTTCCTCTTATTGTAAAGCCTGTTAATGGTAGTTGTCCAGCAGGCAGGTTTGCTCTTCCTTGAGGAGCTTGTTTTGGTCCTATCAGCTACAACTGTGTCAATGCAGTTATACAGGTGTTTGTATAAAGCACTGGTGTAGAATTCAGTATAGCTGCCAGTTCCATCTGAGGGGGAAGATACAGTGAAGCTATTTAATACCATTCAGTAAGAGGTTAGAATCTGCTTTGTAGAAATTTTTTAGTTTAGTTGCTGTGTGTGTGTGTGTGTGTGGGGGGGGGGTCAGGTGTGATAATTACTTCGAATGAGACTGATTTGTGGTCATATCTCACTAAGGATGACCTCACAGTGGTGGTGGTACAGTGGTCTGCCATATTGGTGAGCACCAGATCCAGGATGTTGGTGCCCCTTGTGGGGTTGTCCACCAGCTGGTCCAGGGCTTTGGAGTTAATAAAGTTGAGGAACCTTTGGGCAACTGAGTTTGAGCATGAGTAATTTACCCACTCAATGGATGGGTAGTTGCAGTCTCCCAAAACCATGGTGTTCAGATGTATCTTGATAGACTCAAGTAAATCCTAATAGGCAGAGGGGGTGTCCTGATGGGGTCCTGTAGCTGGCAATGACTTGAATAGGTGTCCTACCAACAGTTAATTACACCTGAAGTATCTCCAGAGAATAATACTGCTTAACCAATCTGGAGGTGCATTTTTCTTTAATGAATATTGATATACAGCTTCCTTTAGTTTTCACGCCTTCAATTTGTGATCTGAACATGTGGAAGGAGGTGTAACCTAGTTTACTATCAAAACAACGACATTCACAACGTAAGGTGTTCACATTACCTACTCACAATAACGATGTGCTGCATAATAATTAGGTGAAAAAATGTCAGATGATATCAAATTTAGTATTTTTGATATCATCCTTAATAATACCTGCTGCCCTTACACCTACCTGCTGTCCAACAGTATGAATACCTGACATAGCAAGGCCCCCTGCACCCCACTGTGGGGGCTGCACCTGATCTGCACTGTACTGCGATCTCTAGTCTTAAGAGTGAATGCACAATGGCATTTGCTGAATAGAACACTCGTAGAATTGCAGTTCGGCAATATAGGAATCGACCAACACACGTTTAGCATTCCTGGATTCACTGAACCTCAATTCTACATTTTGATGGTAAACTATATATATATATATATATATATATATATATATATATATATATATATATATATATATATGCAGGTGTGTGTGTGTGTGTGTGTGTGTGTGTGTGTGTGTGTGTGTGTGTGTGTGTGTGTGTGTGCATAAGTATACATGACTAACTATGGCTATAAATGTTCATAGATTCATAGGTTCATAGGTAGGTACTAGACTATTGGCCCTAGGGCCTATATAAGCCTAGCCAAACAGTACTCTGGCTAGCCAAATGGTATTCTGGCTTTTGCCACCCAATAAAATGATTTTCCTGTGCCCCTGTCAAGCAGAGCCACAGAAGTGATCCCCGGGGTGAATTTCCTATCTCCCATCCAATCATCAAGATTTTTCTTTAAGAGTGCTAATGAGGAGCTTTGTTTGATATAGATAGGTAGTTTGTTCCAGAGTATGGGAAATTTCTGAGACAGGAATCTATCCCTCCAGCATGTTCTATTTATTGTGGTGACAAGGTTTAGGTCTCTAGAGCATGTTGCTCGGAAGGATTGGGATTTCTTTACGTGGAGCATGTCCAACAGCTCTGGGTTTGACATAGCTTTGTATGTTAGGCAGAGATTGCCTCTGAGTAGGCGATATGCGATGGAGTAAAGCTGCAGTTTTTTGAGACGGTCTACGTAGGGCATTTGTTTGAGGCTGGTAATCCTCTTTGTGAGGTATTTCTGTGGCCTTTCCAGTTGTTGTAGATGTCTTGTGAGGTACATACCAAAAGGGGCATTGTACTCTATAATGAGTCTGAGTGATGAGTAAAGGGGAACAATTACCTCTTTTTTCCTGGATGAGAAACCTTTTGTTATAAGATGTGCCACACAGAAGGATTTCCTGACTGCTGTGGCAATGTGATTATCAAAGGAGAGACTACTGTCCACCTGTGTCCCATGGTCTCTTATCCCACTTTTGGTGTTAAGTAGACTACCGCCTATGTGGTAGTTCATGGGTACAGAGCTTTTACCAGAAGGGATAACAATGCACTTTATGTCATTGAGCTTGAGGCCATGGCTTTGACACCAGACATCTGTCTCAGTGAGGCCCTTTTTTAGGATGTCCACATCGTTAGGAGATTTAATTATGGCTCCTAGTTTGCAGTCATCTGTGAACTTTGTTAGCCAAAGACCTTCTGTGTTAGCCTGTACTTCAGAGAAGTAGATACCAAACAGGAGAGGATCTAGGACTGAACCCTGTGGTACTCCACTTGTCACTGGTCTGAATTTGGATTTAGAGTCTGCTACTTTCTCAGTGTGGGTTTGGCCAGTGAGCCAGTTGGCAACCCATCTTGTGACATAAGGATTTATACCTAGTTTAGTGTGTTTGTCTATAATTATGCATGTCTAAATGCTCTTAATTTGTCCTGATTGAACTGATGTCCATTCTCTCTCCAAATAAATGATACCAACGTTTTGAATCTCAGTCACCACCTTCACTTGCCAACTGTCATATAGACAGTTATGCTCTTACATTGTACTGGGTACAATTAAAGATTGTGATATCCTTTCCTTTAAGGTTTACATTTTTCACACCCATGCATCTAAACTCTTACCTATCTTTTACTTAATATTACTCTAGTTTCACTTTTTTACTGCTTTTACTGATGTATATACTTGTAAAACTAAATACTCCTCCATTCCACAGTGAACCTATTATGTCTCTTTTCCCATGTCCCTAATCTTAAGGACTACTTATTTCCTTGGGTTGAAAATTAGACTGGCTGTATCTTCAAACATCCTCAACATTCAATATTCATGGGAGTTTTGAGTATATGTCTCCCAAAACCAGCAGACATTGATCATCAAATAAAATATCCTGCTTTTGTACTCAATCTTCCTGCCTCCCTTAAGGTTTTAACACCAGGCTCACCATAAGTGGGGACATCCACCCCAACCCAGGCCCAAATCCACCTTGTCCAACACAAACTGCTCCAACACAAATGTCAGAACATAACACCCCCACTATTCTCATCCCTGGGCAAATCAATGACAGCAGCAAAACCAACCATCTTTTAATGCTAACTAATAAAATTAGAAGTATCAAAAATAAAATACCTGAACTCCAGGCCACAATAGCACACTACTCCCCAGACATAGTTGCTTTAACAGAAACCTGGCTAAATAAATACATAGCTAACTCAGAGGTTCTCCCTACCAGCTACAATATCATTAGACAAGACAGACCACTTCGTAAAGGGGTGGAATTGCCTTACTGTATAAGTCCAACTTAACTGTACATCAATTACCAAAATCCCCCCCCTCCCCCAATAATTGGGATATACTTATCTCACAACTTCAACTTCATACTAAAAAGGTCATCACCACAATTATGATCTATATTCCACTTGGTAATACACCTGCTAGCCTTGAAGACTTCTTATCCTGGTGTTCTTCCACATACTCACAAGAAATCCTCATTCTGGGGGATTTCAACTTTAATTGGTTCACCTGTATATCAGAACCACCATGTAATCTAATAAATCTCCATGGCTACCAGCAGCTAGTCCAAATTCCAACTAGATGTGATAAAAAATCTAAAAGGGAATCCATCCTTGACTGGGTCCTAACTAACACCCCCACATTGTGCCTCCTACACAGGCAGTCTCCCAGACACCTTAAGTGACCACAACATAATATACCTTATACGTAGTAGAACAAGCATATGCAAAATCACTAACTATAAATCCACTAAAACCACAAAAAATTTCTCTCCTGAGTTCCTCAGTACTTTACTCTGTAACTGTGACTGGACGCCCCTAAAAACCCTCCCACTTGAGCAGGCTGTAGCATATTTCAACAAAACATTTCTACAACTCCTAGACACTGTTGCTCCATTGAGCAAAATCAAGGTTAGAACCTCTACAAACCCCTGGCTCAGTAAAGAAACTAAACAAATCCTCAAGTCCAGAGACACTGCCTGGCTTTACTATAAAAAAAAAACAAAGAAACCCAAAACCTAACTAAGTACCAAGAAATGCCCAACTGTGCAAAAAATGCATATTAGGCTGGACAAAACAATCCTACTACACAACATTACAAATTAAATACCAACACAACCCCCAAAATGTTTGGAAAAATGTAAACCAGCTACTAAAACCCACCCAAAAGGCTACCCCCAAACCAACCACCCCTGACACTAAAGTTCCCATTGAAACACAATTGAACTCCCACTTTGTGAACTCAATTCTATCCTTAGTATCACAGGACAGTTCCAACCTTACTATCCCCCCAACACAAATAACATTAATACAAGCTTTACCCTCAAAACAGTTTCCACCATTGCAATCAAAAGCATGCTCTCCAAACTAAAATCCTCATCAACAGCAGCCGACCTACTCCCCAGCTATTTTTTTGAAACTCACAGCAGATGCTATTGCTATCCCAATCTCCACTCTCATAAACAGATCAATTGTTGAAAACTATGTGCCCAAACTCTAGAAAATATCCTATGTTACACCCATACATAAAGGCATGACCTCCACTGAACTTAATAACTACAGCCCCATTGCTTTACTCTCCCCCCTGGCCAAAATCATAGAAAAATGCAACTATACCCAGGTGCTAAAATATCTCCTAGGCAGCAACATCTTGTCACCTATTCAACATGGTTTCAGACCTGCCCATAGTACCACTACAGCCCTCCTCTGCTTCACAGACACAGTAAACCGTCTCAAAAACGAAGGCCTGCAGGTGTCATCTCTTTTTTTGGATATGTCCAAAGCATTTGACAGTCTTGCACCAAATCCTGCTAAACAAACTAAACCAATATCACCTATCAAATTCCACTCTTACCTGGTTTCAAAGCTACTTAACTGACAGGTACCAAGCTGTGAAATGGGAAAATTCTCTCTCTCCTCAGCTGCCCATAACTATAGAAGTTCCACAGGGTTCTATCTTAGGACCACTACTATTCACAATCTTCACAAATGACCTCCATACCTCCACACAGCATGCATCTATCATTCAGTTTGCAGATGATACTACCTTAATCTGTGCTGCACAAAACATTCCCACCCTCCTGCAAATAACTCAACTAGCATTCTCTGACGTTGAAAACTACCTTACCAAAGCCCAGCTTATCCTCAATCCAAAGAAAACTCAGCTTATGATTATAACCAGTTGTAAAAAAACACTGATAACAGTCAATTCACTATCTACTCCACAAATGCTACTCCAGTCACTCCAGTGGCAAATAACCATAGATTCCCACCTAAAATTTGATAGTCATCTTAACTTAACTATTAAAAAAGTACATGCCAAACTGGGATCACTCTACCGTATCAAACCATTATTTACCAACAACACAAGATCAGCCATTGCTCGCTCCCAACTTCTATCCACCCTATTCTATGCATTTCCCATTCTGACTAATCTCAACAAAACTGAACTAAGGAAAATGGAAGCCTGCTATAACATAATTGTCCGCTTTGCTGCAAATTGCTCATATAGAACTCATCACTGTACTGCTTTGAGACAGCTCCACTGACCTGAACTGCCCAACCTCCTAACCTACAATCAGATCTGCCTCTGTCATTCTATTACCTCCTCAATAAGTGTCCTGCCCTCAAAAACCTAGTACAGCATCACTCACCCAAAAGGCCTCTTAGATCATCAAGCAAACTACTACTAGAAGTCACCAACAGCTGCAATAGTTTTGGAGACACACTATATAGTAGTTCAGTGGCTAAAAAATGGAACTCTGTCCCCACTTGCATACAAAACACATAATCCAAAGCCTCCTTTAAAAACCTCATTAGGCAACATCTCAAGCAAAGTTGGCAGTGCCATGATGCTCCCCAGGCTAGTGAAAGTGGATAAGGTTCACATACTAAACCTAGAGTACTTGATAATAGTTTTCACTCTTACTCACAAACACTGGCTAGTGTACAGTGTATGTACTGTACCTGTGTACTATGTATGTATGTATGTATTCTACCTATATTCCAAATTTCAGCTGTACACAACTAATCTATTAATTACCTTTATTTTTAAGCTAATATTTTCTTGTTTGTTCTCTCCACTGTAACTGTTGATGTGCAGCATACCACTGTAAAAACATGTCTATTGTAATTTGTGTGTATACATGTGTAAATATATAAATGTGCAGCTTACCACTGTAAAAACATGTCTATTGTAATCTGTGTGTATACATGTGTAAATATCTAAATGTGCAGCTTACCACTGTAAAAACATGTATATTGTAATCTGTTTGTATACATGTGTAAATATCTAAATGTACAGCTTACCACTGTAAAAACATGTCTGTTGTAATCTGTTTGTAAACATGTGCAAATATCTAAATGTGCAGCTTACCACTGTAAAAACATGTCTATTGCAATCTGTTTGTATACATGTGTAAATATCTAAATGTGCAGCTTACCACTGTAAAAACATGTCTATTGTAATTTGTGTGTATACATGTGTAAATATCTAAATGTACAGCTTACCACTGTAAAAACATGTCTATTGCAATCTGTTTGTATACATGTGTAAATATCTAAATGTGCAGCTTACCACTGTAAAAACATGTCTATTGTAACCTGTGTGTATACATGTGTAAATATCTAAATGTGCAGCTTACCACTGTAAAAACATGTCTATTGTAATTTGTGTGTATACATGTGTAAATATCTAAATGTGCAGCTTACCACTGTAAAAACATGTCTATTGCAATCTGTTTGTATACATGTGTAAATATCTAAATGTACAGCTTACCACTGTAAAAACATGTCTATTGTAATTTGTGTGTATACATGTGTAAATATCTAAATGTGTAGCTTACCACTGTAAAAACATGTCTATTGTAACCTGTGTGTATACATGTGTAAATATCTAAATGTGCAGCTTACCACTGTAAAAACATGTCTATTGTAATCTGTTTGTATACATGTGTAAATATCTAAATGTGCAGCTTACCACTGCAAAAACATGTCTATTGCAATCTGTTTGTATACATGTGTAAATATCTAAATGTGCAGCTTACCACTGTAAAAACATGTCTATTGTAATTTGTGTGTATACATGTGTAAATATCTAAATGTGCAGCTTACCACTGTAAAAACATGTCTATTGTAATTTGTGTGTATACATGTGTAAATATCTAAATGTGCAGCTTACCACTGTAAAAACATGTCTATTGTAATTTGTGTGTATACATGTGTAAATATCTAAATGTGCAGCTTACCACTGTAAAAACATGTCTATTGCAATCTGTTTGTATACATGTGTAAATATCTAAATGTGCAGCTTACCACATTAAAAACATGTCTATTGTAATCTGTTTGTATACATGTGCAAATATCTAAATGTGCAGCATACCACTGTAAAAACATGTCTATTGTAATTTGTGTGTATACATGTGTAAATATCTAAATGTACAGCTTACCACTGTAAAAACATGTCTATTGCAATCTGTTTGTATACATGTGTAAATATCTAAATGTGCAGCTTACCACTGTAAAAACATGTCTATTGTAATTTATGTGTATACATGTCTAAATATCTAAATGTACCTGTCATTTTTCTATGTGGAGCTTTTGTCCCTGGGCCTCTGCTGAAAAAGGGTCTTTTTGGCTCAGTCAGACACCCCAGTTAACAAATGCAAAATAAAATAAATTAAATTTATTTTATTTTTTTGGCATTTGTTTACTTGGAAAGTCCAACTCGGCCTTAAAGTGCCCATTTTCAGTGGGAGGCCTAGGGAGAATAGGTCCACAATCACAATGCTTTAAAAATCAATTAAAGGCATTTTAAATTACAAAGTGTCATGTTACACTACAATACATCAAGTAGAGATATTTTAAATCACAAAGTGTCACCTTACACTACAAATCATAAAAAAAGTGAAAAAAATGTAGTGAGAATAAAACATCAAACATATGTTTCATAGCAGAGTGGAATGAAAAACAACAACATGAGTTGGAGAAAATGTGTGAGAAAAACTCAATGTTCATATTATTTGTTACACAGAGTAGTATGTGATAAGTGAGACCTGAAGTAATTACAATAATATATTTTAAAGAGATACATGAGATTATAAGATTAGAGACAGTGAGGGTAAATTAACTGATGTCTTAGTATGAGGAGTGGTGTTCATATTATCGTTATGGAAGGAAGACTCGAGAGACGGAGACTGTAAGAAAAATGCAGCTTTGGTGAGTAGCAAAGAAGGAAAGAGGTAGACGGACGCTCTGCAGAGGTGAAGTAGATAAAGTAAGTTAGTGGGGAAAACAAAATAAAGGACTGGAGTAGAAGATTGGAGTGGGTTATGAAGTGCGATTTAGGTTGAAGGGGGTAAGTGAAGTATAGTGAGTAAGTTCAGCCACGATTGGCCCAGGAGCAGATCCAAGATTTTGTAAAGTATTCTTTTAGGGTGAATTTCTGTTTTCTCCAAGAAATGCCTACACGAAGGGATTTATGCAGCTGAGGGATACAAAAAATTGCTCAGCTACCTAACTTAGCAGGGTCAGTTGTGTTAAAGAATATGACCAAAATGATGTGTTCCTTCTTTATACTCAGTGAGAGATTGAGGTAAGAGTCAGGAGGTTTAGCAGAGAAGTATTAATGGAAGGTATGTGAATATGTGTGTGTGTGTGTGTGTGTGTGTGTGTGTGTGTGTGTGTGTGTGTGTGTGTGTGTGTGTGTGTGTGTGTGTGTGTGTGTGTGTGTGTGTGTGTGTGTGTGTGTGTGTGTGTGTGTTTCTGTGTATATGTGCATGTCTGCAGTAGAATGAGTGGCCTCACGTGGCTGTGTGTGATTTTGTGTCTGTGCATGTGTGCACGCGTGTGTGTGTGTGTTACTGTGTATATGTACATGTCTGCAGTAGAATGAGTGGCCTCACGTGGCTGTGTGTGATTTTGTGTCTGTGCATGTGTGCGCGCGTGCACGCGCACGTGTGTGTTTCTGTGTATATGTGCATGTCTGCAGTAGAATGAGTGGCCTCACGTGGCTGTGTGTGATTTTGTGTGTGTGTGTGTGTGTGTGTGTGTGTGTGTGTGTGTGTGTGTGTGTGTGTGTGCTCACCTGTTTGTATGGGTGAATGGGTAGGTATGTCCATTAGTAGGGGAGTGTCATGTTCAGTGAATTTCTATGTGTGTGTGTGTGTGTGCGTGTGTGTGTGTGTGTGTTACTGTGTATATGTACATGTCTGCAGTAGAATGAGTGGCCTCACGTGGCTGTGTGTGATTTTGTGTCTGTGCATGTGTGCGCGCGTGCACGCGCGCGTGTGTGTTTCTGTGTATATGTGCATGTCTGCAATAGAATGAGTGGCCTCACGTGGCTGTGTGTGATTTTGTGTGTGTGTGTGTGTGTGTGTGTGTGTGTGTGTGTGTGTGTGTGTGTGTGTGTGTGTGTGCTCACCTGTTTGTATGGGTGAATGGGTAGGTATGTCCATTAGTAGGGGAGTGTCATGTTCAGTGAATTTCTATGTGTGTGTGTGTGTGTGCGCGTGTGTGTGTGTGTGTGTGTGTGTGTGTGTGTGTGTGTGTGTGTGTGTGTGTGTGTGTGTGTGTGTAAATATCTACTTGTGTGTGGGACAATAAATGAGAAGGGTACCAGACCCAATGTACTGCATAGGCTGCCATTGTAACTGTTTAAAGCTGCCTTTTATTGCACCTGATTCAAAGACCTGTAAATTAGCTGATAATAAGGTTTTCCTCATTGCAGCTAAACATGTCATTCAGTTACAGTTCCTGTGATCATGGAAACTGCAACTATTGGTGGATGCAGTTTCTACTAGTGCAGACATTTTTTTTTGTGAATCCCTGCCGAAATCTCCCTAAAAATATCACAACCTAAACCACATAACTAGAAATTAAATCCACCATTCTTAGCAAAATGAATGCAAACTAAAAATAAGTTACTTAATTTTAATCCCATTAAATCATTGTACCGACAGCTAATTTTAAAATACATGTAACTCCCCTACATGAATTAAAAAACAAACATTCAGAAGACTGAACAGCTTAATAAAAAACATTTAGAAAATTGCTCATGAGACAGTCCCTTAATAATAAACTTACACAAGCAACATAATGCCTTTTTAGTAGTTTTTGTAAATAATTACTGTATCCTTTCTAATGAACGGAAAACAATAATTTAATCTTTAGGGACAAAAATAGGAAAATAAATAGAAAAATTGTATGGGTGGTAGTCTGGTTTGTATACTACGTAAACTATCTGGGATGGCAGGCATTGTCAATTATTATGATACACAGTTTCTAAACCATACTTTATATATTACATGTCATGTGCCAGACCCCAGGGATACATTACATCCACACAGAAATTATTTATATATACATGGATCTATGACAGCTGGTCAAAACTTAAAGGTATCAAATGACAACTGATTGAGCACAACTTGTTGATCAGCAGACAATTGGAAAAAAGGAAAACAAAAAAAAGAAGGGAATAAATCTTATTTATTGTAGGGGAACATTCACCCCATATCCCCCACACTCCCTGATAAGTATATATGCCAACTCCAAGATTGCACAACAGTGGGGGAAGGGCAAATTCCCCAATCACTAATGTACTGTGCTTTTTCACAAATCAACTGCCGGCACGTTAAGATTAGCTGTTTTTTTGTTCAGCTGTACTAGAGGTATTTCTATTTGACAAGATGGCATTTGAGAACTTGCTGGGAACCCATGGCCCTGATAGTAATGGAAATATTCTCTTAAGTGACCACTCACAGTGAGGGCAGACTGAGGATATGTGTTTTGGAATCTGGTCCTCATAGTAAGTCTCCTTAAAGACAGGCCTTAATCTGAGAGCAAGTCTTTCAAAATTAGGTCAGACACTTACATTGAGAACAACTCTTTAGGAATATATATATATATATATATATATATATATATATATATATATATATATATATATATATTGCTCAAGGGTGAAATTGTACAATGAAAAATACAATTGTAAAATCTCATCAGTGATAAACATTACAGAAAATAAAAAATCAACTAAAGAAAGTACCACAAATGTAAACAAAACCATTGAAATAGTGATCACTAAAAAACATAAAATACTTTGCTCTTACACTGGGGGCTCCATCCCTCATCTCTGGACCTTAAATAAACTAAATCCAGGATCGCACAACCATGAAAAGAGTGAAATATGTCTGAATTATGCTGCAACTCCCAGTGTTAGGACTTATATTAACTCCACAGTCTCACAACAGTGACCATAGTAAATCCAGTTAAATTGCGCTGTAGTCCATATAATGTCAAATGACTATAGCACACAATGACCAACTGTGAACAGGTTTCAACATATTTAAAACCTGTCATGAAAAAAATCCCTGAACCACAGACATACTACAGACATAAAAGAAATATTATTCTTGTTGGTAATATGGTATTTACCTTTACTGTGTTCATATTACATTATCAAAAGATAACGTAATCAAACGGCCGAAACATTGAAATGACCGCATTTTGAAACTTTTATTGTGGGGGGCTGCACCCCCCCCAACCCCCGCTAAATATATATTCCAACTCCAAGATCACACTACAGTGAGGAAAAGGCAAATATCCCATTCTTTACTGTACTGTGATTCCACAATTCAAACTTCAAAATGCGTCTGTTTCGATGTTTTGGCCATTCGATTATGTTATCTTTCGATAATGTAATAGCATCCCCCTTTACTAACATCATTTGTTCTGTTGCTTTATAAAATAGTATGATTGCACCTTTCAAAAAGAGCATTTTTATTTATTTTCTAAATCTAGAAGCATACAGAACATTGTTCTTTTATTTTGATCTGGACTAATAAAAAGATATACAGTAAGACTTTTAGACATTGAGCTGTAATAGAATAAAAAAAGAACTGCAGAGCGAGAGAGAGAGAGAGAGAGAGAGAGAGAGAGAGAGAGAGACAGAAATAAGTGTGCACTGAAAGGCATATAACTAACACATCATGTAAAACGTATTCACTTCAGCATTGGCATTATGGATGAGAATTCTTTGAAACAACCTTCTGCGGCTAAAGCAGCAAATCACATATGCATGCAATACTCTCCCAGGGGTTTCTCCATGATGTATAACCATTTTCTCAAAACAGCATAGCCTGCCAATCTGCCAGTAATGGCATTTTTTGTCCAGAGTCATCCATTATTAGTCCATTATTTAAAAGAAATAATCCTCTTCTGCAAAGCAGGAGGATTTTAAACTAGGGCATAAATCCCAATGACTACTAATCCATTCTTTAGCAAATGTGCAAAATTATGCAAGTGACCTCAATACAGATCTGCACAGCACATTCAGCACTGTGATTTTTTTTTTTGCTTTGTTTTTTTAGCTTTATTTAAAATATCTCCAGTAACTGTCTGTTTAATAATAACATGACATAATGAGTCTGGGTTCTGGTGCCAGAACATATTATTGTACAATTTCCATTTTAAGTCATCATCATAATCATTAAATTGCAGAATTTGCAGTACTGGAAATAAAATAAATCTTAGGTCAAACTGTATAACCCTACTGTATAATACTTTACGAACTACACTTATGTTTTTAAAACTCAGATTCAGTTCACTTGTAAATCACATGACATATTTATATATTGCTGTCTATATATATCTAACAACATATGGGTCTATGGTTGTC
This sequence comes from Protopterus annectens, assembly GCF_019279795.1. Taxonomy (NCBI): domain Eukaryota; kingdom Metazoa; phylum Chordata; order Ceratodontiformes; family Protopteridae; genus Protopterus; species Protopterus annectens. The sequence continues at coordinate 681,218,280 of NC_056751.1, read as the reverse complement.
TGCATATGTATATATCTATATGTGGTTATGTATATGTATTCTGTCTCTGTATGTATACATTTGTACTACGGAGAGGGAGAGGTATATCTCTATGTCACTATGGGTAGATATACACACACATACCTATACATATATACATCTACATCTGGTTATTCCATTCCTAACCATGTAGATTACACTTTGCTGCAGTGGGACTCGTAGAGTGTGTGGCTGCTCGTTGGGTGATGTCTCTGCCCAATGAACACTTTTCCTTACATCCCTGGGGCTGTCCATATAGGTACACATCAGCCAACACCTGCACACCTAGACCCATAACTAGCTACCCATAGTTCCCCCACCCGAACGTCCTCTACAGCACCCATCCTTACTCTGGGCCCTGGTCTGGTCTGAACACACCACTACACGCTGCCCACTCTCCACTTCACGGGATCCATGTCATACATTGTCTAGACCCATGGGTCATCAGGCTTTCCCACCCTTGTATTCCGGGTATGTACACACCCCACCCAAAATGGTCAGTGTAGCACCTTCCTTTGGCCTTATGTCAATTTTTGGGGTGTTTTAGATTTCACGGGTGCACTGTGTACCCCCGCGGGTTGTATCCTGCTTTTGGCCTGGGGGGCAGTGGACTATTTACATTGTTTGCGGATTTGTGTTTATGTTTCGTGTGTCCGGCTGGAGGGGGGTCAGGAAGGTCATGCTACGTGTTTCATGTTTCTTGCTTGGGCCCCTCACTTCCATTGGCATAGCCTGTGAACATATGTCATTCTTGTGTGCTGTTTCCTTTTATAGCTGTATATCTGTGTATATCTACGCACACACACACACACACACACACACACACACACACACACACACACACACACACACACACACATATATATATATATAAATATATATGTCTGCAACCATATATATATATATATATATATATATATATATATATATATATATATATATATATATATAAATAAATAAATATATGTTCATAGGTTGATACTAGGCTATCTGCCCTAGGGCATTTATAAGCCTAGCCAGAGTGTGTTTGGCTTTCGCCACCCTTTTCAATTAGTTGACTGTGCCTCTGTATAGTAGGTCACAGAAGTTAGCCCTTTTAAGGTTAGTTTACTGTGCCTCTATCTAGTAGGGACACAGAAGAGATCCCAGGGGTAAACCTACGATCTCCCATCCCCTTATCAAGATTTCTCTTGAAGAGGGTCATTGAGGGGCTCTGCCTAACATGGATTGGGATTTTGTTCCAGAGTGAGGGGAGCCTCTGGGATATGAATCTGTCCCTCCAGCATGTCCTATTTATTTCTGTGCTGAGGTTTAAGTCCCTGTAGCATATGGCTCTAAGGGATTTGGATTTCCTGAGGTGGAGCATGTCCATTATTTCTGGTTTGGACATGGCTTTATACGTCAGGCACAGATTGCCTCTGAGTAGGCGGTAAGCAACTGAGTAGAGCTGGAGTTTCTTTAGCCTAACTGCGTAGGGCATCTGTTTGAGTCCCTTGATCCTCTTGGTGATTACTTATAAGATTACTTATACGAGCAACTGCAGGGCTTTAGAATGAAAATAGAGTGCTTACTTTGAGATTTAGAACAGCTCTAAGGGAAAAAGTGAAGAGTAGACTTTGTGGAGCCAGGAATAGTTTAAACGCTGCCCGATACTGCATTATGCGCAAAATTGCGCAAAACCGCACAAGTGAGGGTTTTAAAGCAGGGAAACTGAAAGAGATAGGAATTGACCCAAAACAGCCAATAAGCTACTAATTTCAGGGCTGATATCACTCCTCCAGGGACAGATAGGCTGCTCAAAGCTCCCCACTCTCACTGGTGAACAGAGAAGCTTCCTCCTATCCAAGTAAGGATATGGGCAACACAGGAAACTATACCATAGTCCGGAATTCAGCAAAACCTGAAATCTGGACTAATCTATTTCAGCAAAGGCGGGAAAAGATAATTTTTTTTTTTCAGGAAACAGCAGAAAAACAAACAGAAACACTGTAAATGCTATAAACAGGCTAGCACACTTTAGTGTGTAGCGTACAACAGTTATACAACAGAAAAACAATTTAAATTGATATAAAACAAGTGCAAAAACTGTACAAAGCAGAAGGCAAATGCAATTTAAACTTTGTAAAGCACAGATCAGTTAGAAATTTGCTTTTTGGGTGGGAAAAGGCAGTCGGAGCAAAAAAACAGAGAAAAAAATACTTAAATCTGGAAAAGTCTCTCTTGGGTCTCTCTGTTGCCTGTATCACTCTGCAGGACACCATGAGAAGCTGTGTTGAGTTGTATACTGGTGCAAAACTGCGCAAATGCGGGTTTTAAAGCAGGGAAACTGAAAGAGATAGGAATTGACCCAAAACGGCCAATAAGCTACTAGTTTCAGGGCTGAGACCACTCCTCCAGGGACAGATAGGCTGCTCAAAGCTACCCACTCTCACTGGTGAACAGAGAAGCGTCCTCCTATCCAAGTAAGGATATGGGCAACACAGGAAACTGTACCACAGTCCGGAATTCAGCAAAACCTGAAATCTGGACTAACCTATTTCAGCAAAGGCGGGAAAAGAGAATATTTTTTTTTTCAGGAAACAGCTGAAAAACACACATAAAACACTGTAAATGCTATAATCAGGCTAGCGCACTTTAGTATGTAGCCTACAACAGTTATACAATACAAAAATGACTTAAATTGATATAATACAAGTGTAAAAACTGTAAAAAGCAGAAGGCAAATGCAGTTTAAACTTTTTAAAGCACAGATCAGTTAGACATTCACTTTTTAGGTGGGAAAAGGCAGTCAGAGCAAAAAAAACCCAGAAAAAAATACTTAAATCTGGAAAAGTCTCTCTTGGGTCACTCTGTTGCCTCTATTACTCTGCAGGACACCAGGAGGAGCTTTGCAGAGTTGTATACTGGCGCAAAACCATGCAAATGCAGGTTTTAAAGCAGGGAAGCTGAAAGAGATAGGAATTGACCCAAAACGGCCAATAAGCTACGAGTTTCAGGGCTGAGACCACTCCTCCAGGTACAGATAGGCTGCTCAAAGCCCCCCACTCCCACTGGTGAACAGAGAAGCTTCCTCCTATCCAAGTAAGGATATGGACAACACAGGAAATTATACCGCAGTCCGGAATTCAGCAAAACCTGAAATCTGGACTAATCTAGTTCAGCAAAGGCGGGAAAATAGAATATTTTTTTTTTGTTTTTTTCAGGAAACAGCAGAAAAACACACAGAAAACACTGTAAATGCTATAAACAGTCTAGCGCACTTTAAGTGTGTAGCCTACAACAGTTATACAATACAAAAACGACTTAAATTGATATAAAACAAGTGTAAAAACTGTAAAAAGCAGAAGGCAAATGCAGTTTAAACTTTTTAAAGCACAGATCAGTTAGAAATTCGCTTTTTAGGCGGGAAAAGGCAGTCGGAGCAAAAAAAACAGAGAAAAAAATACTTAAATCTGGAAAAGTCTCTCTTGGGTCTCTCTGTTGCCTGTATCACTCTGCAGGACACCACGAGGAGTTGTGCGGAGTATAATACTGGCACAAAACCGTGCAAATGTGGGTTTTAAAGCAGGGAAACTGAATGAGATAGGAATTGACCCAAAACGGCCAATAAGCTAATAGTTTCAGGGCTGAGACGACTCCTCCAAGGACAGATAGGCTGCTCAAAGCTCCCCACTCTCACTGGTGAACAGAGAAGCTTCCTCCTATCCAAGTAAGGATATGGGCAACACAGGAAACTATACCACAGTCCGGAATTCAGAAAAACCTGAAATCTGGACTAATCTAGTTCAGCAAAGGTGGGAAAAGAGAATATTTTTTTGTTTGTTTTTTTTTTTTTTTTTTTTTTCAGGAAACAGGAGAAAAACACACAGACTACACTGTAAATGCTATAAACAGGCTACCGCACTTTAGTGTGTTGCCTACAACAGTTATACAATATGAAAACTGCTTAAATTGATATAAAACAAGTGCAAAAATTTTAAAAAGCAGAAGGCAAGTGCAATTTAAACTTTTTAAAACACAGATCAGTTAGAAATTCGCTTTTTAGGCGGGAAAAGGCAGTCGGAGCAAAAAAACAGAGAAAAAAATACTTAAATCTGGAAAAGTCTCTCTTGGGTCTTTCTGTTGCCTGTATCACTCTGCAGGACACCATAAGGAGCTGTGCGGAGTTGTATACAATAACAAACTTTTTAATTCACTGATTCGCTAAAAAAACTGGCGTTTTAGGCGGAATTAATTAAGACAGCAAGAAAAGCAGAAAAGTGATACTTAATCACTCCAAAGTCACTCTTTTGTCTCTCTGCTGCTGTAGACTCTGCAGAACACCTGGAAGGTACTTGCTGAGTGGAATACAAGCGTAAAAACTGTGCAAATGAGGTTTTTATAGCAGGGAAGTGAAATAGATAGAAATTAGCCCCAAATGGCCAATAAACTACTAACGTCTGGGCTAAAACCACTCGTCCAGGGACAGATAGGCTGCTCAATGCTCCCCTCTCTCAGAGGTAAACAGAGAAACTTCCTTCTATCCAAGTAAGGTAATGGCAACACAGTAACTTGTAACACAGCCCTGGATTCAGCAATAACCTGAAAACTGGACTATACTAGTTCAGAAAGGCGAGAAACAAGTATATAATTTTATTTTCAGAAAATAGAGCAGATACAATCAAAATTAGCCCAAAAAGGCCAATAAACTACTAACTTCTGGGCTGAAACCACTCCTCCAGGGACAGATTGCCTGCTCAAAGCTCCCCTCTCTCACAGGTGAACAGACAAACTTCCTTCTATCCAAGTAAGGTATGGCAACACAGAAACTTGTAACACAGCCCTGGATTCAGCAATAACATGAAAACTGGACTATACTAGTTCAGAAAGGTAAGAAACAAGTATATATATATATATATATATATATATTTTTTTTTCTAGAAAATAGAGTAGATACAATCAAAACAACACTTTATCCAATTAACCAGTTAAAAAGCTTAAAACTGAGCCCTGTTCCAGCAGTTTTCAATCAGACAAGTTCTAACTGCACAGTCCTGCCACTAGGGTACAGAGAAACCTTCTTCAAAAAAGACGGCTTGGATCAGTGCACAAGTTATACAAACAAAACTAGATTCAGCTGGCCTGAATCTAGTCTATGCTACAGCAAACAAGGTGTACCAGTTTCAGAAAGAAACAGTTCAAGTAAGCATGCGCAATAAGCCTTTAACCAGAAATTCCCAGCTCAGAAGGGCAGAATCTAGCCTCTTCTCCCACAAGAGTGCAGACCACAAACCTTCTTAATGTAAAATAACTGGCCTGAAGCCCAAGTTCTTAACCCAGAACTAATACACTTTTAGAATAACAGACACTGAGCCTTCAATCAGCAGTTCCCAACTTAGAAGGATGTGCGCTACCTGTCCTGCCACAACAGTGCAGACCACAAACGTTCTTAATGTAAAACAACTGGTTTGAAGCCCAAGTGCTTAAACCAAGGGCCTTAGAATAACAGTTACAATTTAATCAGGCTACTAACAAGCTGTAATAAAGGCAGCAGAATAAATTCAATTAAGTACTTTTAAAAAGAGGCAAAAGCAAAATAAGGTAATAAAGTAGGAAGAAACACAAATACAGTAAGGCAGATAAAGTGCAAATTTTTTATTTATTTATTTTTTTGAGACAGAAGAAACAGAGCAGATTAAGATACTATAGGGGAATGCCCTTCCCAAGTGCTCTCTCTTTATACTGCAGAGGAGATGGGACTGGTAGGAGTATCCAAAATCAAAATATGATCTCACTGTACTCAGTTGAGTGAGCAAATGAGATGGGTCCAGGAGGAGTGTGCAAAAAGAGATTTACAGCAGGGGCGGGCAATTATAAAGCCACCAAGATTAACACCACAGCTAGAAACAGGGAGGGGGGTGGGGAACTAACTGCAGAGAGACAGAGACACAGTATTTAGTGAATCAAAGACACACAATATTTACTGACTCAAATCTTAAATAAGTGCAGAAAAATATACTTAAATCAGCTTATGTCCAGTTGATATATGCAGACAAGTCTCAGTAGCCAGCAACTCGATTTAAAATGATTACTAGAAATGTAACCAACACAAATTTTAATGCTAGCAGAAACCCCCAAGCTAAGTAACACTAACAAAGGAATTTCAAAGCAGTCTAACAACTTTCAGTGAGCTCAGATAACTGCAGAGAGACAGAGACACAATATTGATTGAATCAAAGACATACAATATTTATTGACTCAAATCTTAAATAAGTGCAGAAAAATATATTTAAATCAGCTTGTGTCCAGTTGATATATGCAGACAAGTCTCAGTAGCCAGCAACTCGATTTAAAATGATTACTAGAAATGTAACCAACACAGATTTTAATGCTAGCAGACACCCTCAAGCTAAGTAACACTAACAAAGGAATTTCAAAGCAGTCTAACAACTTTCAGTGAGCTCAGATAACTGCAGAGAGACAGAGACACAATATTTAGTGAATCAAAGACACACAATATTTACTGACTCAAATCTTAAATAAGTGCAGAAAAATATACTTAAATCAGCTTGTGTCCAGTTGATATATGCAGACAAGTCTCAGTAGCCAGCAACTCGTGTGTGTCTGTAAAGCAATGCATACCCCACACAAACGCACTTACACATGCTTACTGGTGTCTATATATGCTTAAACCTGCTTACTAGTGCCTTATTCATTATGACACTGACACTTCACTCCAGTTCACTTTAATGTTATTTTGCAGGTTATACAGCGGACAGATGTCAAAATATGTTCATATACAGATTACCAATGGAAAATGGTATGTGCTGCAGTGGGATTTGGAACGGGAATGTCTGTTGTTAGGTGGATAATCTAACCAATACACTATAGCTGTGCTGCTTCATTTGCATATATACCCATATACCCATGACTCCTAGCCCCCCAAACACCTCACTAACACTGCAGTCATCCATTCTCCAGTTGGATTCGCAGTGTATCCACACCACTACACATTGGCCACTCCCTACTCCTGTAGACCCATCCCATCGGTTGACTCACTCCACGTATCCTCAGAAATCCAAAACATTTAGTCCATAAACATTGGTGACATGAGCGACTAATAGGACACTATTCACAATTTTTGGGCTGTCCCACATGGGACACGCATGTCTTTATTTCAAAATTAGACTCTATACTTCATTACATCCTTACTCTTGTTAACATGACACTACAATAAATTAATAAGTATGACTATGTGGTAATGTACACGTTACACATGAGAGCTAATTACGTACGTGTTTGGCGTAATTCTTTTACAAATAGACCGATTTAGTAATTGGCGTTGCTGTAGCAGACAGATCACAGGAATTATTCCATGTGTGAGAAAGTCCTCACATTTGATTTTTTCAGCACAGTACTGACTTCGGACATTGTACACACTTCTGTATTTTAGCAGTTTCGTCCCTTCCCTCTTATGCACAACCTATTATTCAATCTAATGTCGAGGTTTGTAAGGGCACATTCATGTTATTTATGTCTGCAAATGGAATGAATGGGTTACAGGGAATGTACTTCTACATATAGATGTATGCATGTGTGTATGCATATATACTTATAACGAACCCGCTGACCTCCATGTGGCGGTCCAATTAGAACCAGCCCATCCAACCCTGACACGCCTGGATCCATAATTTCATACCCATAGTTCCTCCACCCCACCTGAGTTCAGCATACACGCATACGATCCATTGTCCAGTTGCTATAGCAGCCTTGACACACCTCCACACATTGCCCTCTCCCGAGCATTAGGGGCCCTACATGTATGTTGTCCCAACCCATGTATTATTAGGGTCTCCTACCATTTAGTCCTTGAACATACCCGCCCTTGCTTGTGTAATGGTTGGATGGCCAATCATCCTATCAATTGTTGGGTAGTCCCACCAGGGACTATCCTCTGACTGTAAAATAGACTTAGCAGATCAACAATATTATTCCCACTGGTAATATCCTGCCTGTGGTGTAAGTAGCAGTGCATTGCTCACTCCTGCCCAGCTTGATATAACATACGCTGACAGCACTATATTATACTGGGGTTGCTGTTGATTCCCTTCTCATTCCTTTTGTATGCTTTATTGTTAAGACGTTCATTCTTCATATATATATATATATATATATATATATATATATATATATATATATTTATATATATATGGGATCCAGACACATGCTTGAATAGCATATGTCCGAATCACAAAATATCGAACACACATACATGAAAGTGCTTAACATCGACAAGCGCTTCCGTGTATGTGTGCATGTTTTGTAGATCGGACTACAGTGCGGGTAAGGGAAAATTCCCTTTTCCCCACTGTAGTGCAATCTCAGAGAGAGAATAATAAAGTAGGGGGGTGTGGGGGATGCAGGGGGCAAAGCCTCCCTGCAGAAACAGATTTTTTTGAACTACACATACACAGAAGCGCTTTTTGATGTTAAGCGCTTTTGTGTATATGTGTTTGATGTTTTGTGATTCGGACATAAGCTAGTCGAGCATGTGTCCTAGACCTATATATATATATATATATATATATATATATATATATATATATATATATATATATATATATATATATATATATATATATATATATATATATATATATATATGTATATATATATATATATATATATATATATATATATATATATATATATATATATATATATATACATACTTATATACATTTCCTATGCTGGGCATTGCTTACACCTGCGCAAGATCACTCAGACATGCTTACTGGTACTTATATATGTTTACTGCTGCTTATTTGTGCTTACACCTGCTTACTAGTGCCTTATTCATTATGACAGTACCACTTTGATAGAATGAAATTTAGTTAAACATATCATGCAATACTCAAGTTCACATTTACATGTTATTATGTTGGTTTTACAGTAAAACTACATTCATTCCACATGGAAAATGATATGTGCTATTGTTGGACTCAAACCGTGAATGCCTGTTCACTAGGCAGATGCTCTAAACGCTACACTATTGACATTTACTTTGAGTCTGCATGTTTTTCTCTATTTGAATGATTTTGATGTGTAGGCTATGCTCAGCGGAGGGCAGCGACGCGCAAACACTCTGCGCTTTGCTTACACTTTCGATATTGCAGCAATACAAATGTTAAATAGGGACATGGGGGAATCTAATTGTGAAAGTTCTAGGGACAGGGCTCAACATTCCACTACGTGCTTGTGTGTTTACTACTTCAATTTTATTTCACTGTTTGTGGACACTCTTGTATGCTTAGCATACATTTTGGTATCCATGGACACTGAATTACTGGCTTACTATTAGAGGCGGGCTCTAATAGTAAGCATAGTAGGTTGTGCAACTGTTGGGGCATTGTTACGCCTCTGTAGAGCACTTGTACATGCCTCCTTCACTCGCACACATTTGTTGTGCTCGTCGAGGGTGCAGCAGCATGCCCTCATAAATATTCATATGGCGCTGCTGCACCATCTGCAATGAGGACGCTTGGCGCAAAGCTAAAACCGTCCTTGCACCGAGCTTCATGAATTCTGGGGTATGTCTTCTTCAGGTGCTTTGTTAGGGAAACAAAGAGGTAATTTAAAAATGGCTAATAAACAAAACACTAAATGACAGTCAATCCAATATGAATCTATAGATTAAGTAGGACACTAGGAGTGGGGCCTTTTTTATTGTTGTTTTGTGTTTTGTTTTTTAGTTTGTTTGTTTGTTTGCTTGTTTTTTAAAGCTGTGCTACATTTTTAAGCAATGTAAGAGTGATGCAGTCATTGTCTGCTGAATCTAGATTGGAACTATGCACTAAATGGATTTAGGTCCATAATAAAAAGTCCATAGTAAATCAAGACCTTAGAGAGAGGGTAACAGGATTATTAAAGCCTCATAATAAGTGATACTGCAATATATTCCAATATTCTCAGAACAAATTCCTGCACATACACTCCCCCATTCAAGTCTTACAAAACAAGTTCTCAGGGCAAAATCTAAGGCCAGCAACTTTACGTCTATGGGGCCAGATAGAATACAAGGCTGATTACTGGTCAGCCTGAGACATGACTTGTGTGATCCTCTATATAAGCAATTCAATACACACACACATACACACACACACACACACACACACACACACACACACACACACACACACACACACACACGTGTTGCTTTCTTAATAAACTCCCTGTGTTTGTACCACAAACTAGTGCCTCATCCCCTCAGTTCTTCAGAAGCAAAAAAAGACTTTCAGTATGCTTCCTCAGATACAGCACTACCCAATTCCCAGTCCAAATATCCCACAGCTCCACAGCTAAGTGAAGAGCAAAAACAGTCTGTTCCTTCTGCTTGCACAACATTCAGCTGATCACTGATCAGATATATGACAAATCCAACCGCCTCAGCCATTCAATTCCCATTTCTGTGCCCTGCTCACAATCCTCCTTCCTCACACTTTAATAAAAGAAAAGTCTTCTTTTAAACTGCAGCTAACAGTTTCCACAGTTTATACACTGCCTGCATGAAGCACTTCAGTATTTAGGTTTTAGTTAAAAAATACTTTTATTTTACTTTTTAACTGTAGCATACTGCTTCTTGCTACAATATATCAAGCAGTTGCTAAAATTTATACTCTACCTACACAGAATGATACAGCACTTAAAAATTTTCTGTTTAAAAACAAACTTCTTTTAAATTGTAGCAACATTGTTGTGTTACAAATGTAGCAAGCAGTTGCTACAGTTTGCACCTTGTCTGCTCTTCATTGCTCGTGTGGGTTTAAAAAAATATATATCTTTTTTTTCTGTTAAACTACAGGAAACTACTTGCTTCAGTGTAGCAACCACTTGCTACAGTTTATACTCTGCCTGCAAAGAGTGCTACAGCACTCAGGTTTTACTTAAAAAATATTTTCCTTTTAAATTGTAGCATACTGCTAGTTACAATGTAATAAACAGCTGCTATAGTTTAGACCACACACAGAGCACTATAGTGCTCAGGTTTGACCTCAGATGCAATACTGGTTTTTAAATGCCAGTATTGCAATAAAGAGTGACCGGGATGATTGCTGGCCAGTCACACACCTTAAGAATTTCACTCAGGCCAGTAGCCCCTATCACTCCACCCAAGCTGCACTACAGTGCACACACACGCACACGTATATATATATATATATATATATATATATATATATATACACATATATAACCTAAGTTACTGAGCCAGATGCATTCCCAACTCCCTCAGTGATTATTCTCCTATGTTTCTTTATAGAAAATGTATGCATACTTAAAGCAACATCACGTACAAATACAGCTGTAGCAAGAAATACTTCTCCCCCTCTTCATTTAACCTACTACTCCAGCAATGTGACACCACTTAAAAACTTCCATCTAGAAGCTGTTTAGTATTTCAACAATACCTTCCTTAAAATACTTAACTCATTCACTCCAATGGAACTCAGGAATCTTGCAGTGTAACTGCCAATAGGTGGTGCCTAGGCTTTTTGACATAATCAAATTACGTCTTCACATTTCAAACAAATGTTCATGTATCTGGAACCATAGCGGTTATGAAAGAAGTATAAATGGCAAACTCTACAGCACAAACTATTTTTATGGTGGTCGTATTCTTTAGGTTCTAGGTCTTAAACTGAATGTTTAAGTCACTAGTAAACACAGTAAGTATTATAAACTGTAAAAAAACAAAGCCGGCACTCCTGGAATCACACACTTCAGCAGCTCAAGTAATTCCTTGTAGTAAATGACCGCAAAACACTTTAGGAGTGGTAAAAAACACTTTTTATTAAACCAAAATAAATAGATAAACGCTTTCATCAAGAACCTTCTTAACTTCATCAGATAAGAGCAAATCCATGAAAACACTATTAAATACATTCTGCAAGAGTATTAAGTAATAAATCAGTCCCATCACACTCACTAGAAAGGACCTCCCTAAACTCATAAATATTCATGAAATGCAGTCATAAAAAACAATCTTAAAAAGACACTCTAAAAACAGCATTTCAATGTCATTAATAGGTGCAAAAAATGCTGAAAAAAATAAATATAAGTATAAATACTCATATAATGTATAAAATCTATAACATAATGTTTATATAAAAATGAAAGTGTATATAATATATATATATATATATATATATATATATATATATATATATATGTATATATAAAATATTTTACCTTTCCATTACTTTTAGTTTTAACAGGGAAGCAATGGAGAGTGAATCATTTAATCCTGGCCATTTCCCTGCATTGAGATGGACCTGACAAATTAATTCTTTTTTTTCCAAAAGCAGCCCCCATAGGCCACCTCTTTTATCCAAGTCAACAATGTCCACAATAAAAAATTTGAATGAGCGGTCTGATTTTTCTGTGCAGTGTTTACTTAAGGCATTTGTGGATTTCCCAAGTCTGATGTCCCTTAAATGCTCATAAATTCTGTTTTTAAATTTCCTCTCAGTCTTTCCAATATAGAAATGTTCACATGAGTTACACATTGCACAATAAACAACCCTTTCAGTATGACAGTACACCTTCTTGTTCACCTGCATTTTAAAACCATTCACCAAGAATTTGTGACCTTCCATCACAGAACTACAATGAGCACAGGAACTGTATTTTTTCATAGATCCTGCATGTACATTTCTGTTAGACTTTAAAATTCATTTTAGGTTCATCCCTCTCTTAAAAACAATATTTGGTTTAGTTCCAATACATTCTCTGATATCCCTATTGTTAAGCAATATAGCACAATTTTTGAATAAAATATCTGACACATCCTTACTGTTACAGTGAAAAGTAGTAATTAAAGTACATTTAAAATCTGAACATCTGTTCAGCATTGAATTGGGTCAAGTCAGTTCCTACTCCATTAATCAAATAGCCATCAATGGGGGGCATGCCGTGGGCAGGTATCACCTCATGGTGACCTAATAAGGGTTTAAAAAAAAACTTTTTCTCTTTTGTTAACCACCTCAATCATGACTTCATTAAGGAACCATAACGGGTAACCCCTCTTGCAAAACATAGCTTTCAGATGGTCACACTCATCTAAGAAGTTATCAAACAAACTAAGCATCCAGGCTGCCCTTACAAATTGGCCCTTTACTACCCCTCTTTTTTGTTTAAATGGGTGTGCACTATCAAAATGCAGAAAGCTGTTCGAATAGGATGCTTTCCTATGAATTTGTGCTATAAAGGCCTTCAGATGACACTCTTTCTTCAATAAGATGTCCAAATATGCAATTTGTTCACTGTTAACCTCATGTGTGAACTTAAAAAAACTGGTTGTACCATTAATATATTCTAAAAATAAAGGGATCTCTTCTCTCGGACCATTCCAACAAATAAAGACATCATCCAAAAACCATGCATGCAATGTGCAGAACTTAAACCATGAGGTATTTATTAAAAATCTCCTTTCCCATTCCAAAATAATTATGTTAGCATACAAACCACCACACGCTGACCCCATTCCCACACCTTCAATTTGTAAAAACAGTTCATTATTGAATATAATGAAAGTATTTGTGAGTACTAGTTCTAATAAAGTCTCATAGGTGTTAACCAGTGGCTGGGAAAGACCCTTACCCACCAAAAATTCACAAAACCATTCCATGCCTATGGTATGCGGTATTACCGCATATAAATCTCTGACACTGATTGTGATGAAACTGACTGTTTCATCAAATTCTAACACGTTAATCCTGTTCAAAAAGTCCCATGAGTCCTTACATAGTAAAGGTTCATGTTAAACAAAGTCATTCAATCTGATGTCCAAGAATTTGGCTATCGGGTGGGTGATGGAGCCCCTGGCATCAACTATGGGCCACATGGGTGGTTGATCTAAATCTTTATGTATCTTGGGTAACCCAAAAATGACAGGGATCCTAGGCTGTGCTATTCTTAAAAAAAATATATTCATCCAGAGAGAGACTACCTTCAATGAATAAATCCTGTAAAACACTTCTCACTTTCTTATATGCACCATGTAGTTCATTAAACGAAGATTGCATGTAAGCTTTACTTGCAAGCAAACACCTCATTTTATTATTGGAGTCCACCATGTTCATCAAGACAATCCCACCCCCTTATCCGGTTTCATTATCTGGAGGTCTTTATTATCAGAAAGTTGTCTTAACTTATTAATTTCATCCTGTTTCAAATTCAGTTTTTGCTTTTTTGCCATTTTAACATTTTTCATATCTAATTCACAAATCTTTTCAAAAAACTGTAGTGAGGGATGAATGGGGGGTTAAAGGTACTGGATAACCTAATGGGATCCATGATTGAACTACAGTCTTTAAATAACACATTCAGATTCAATTTTCTAGTATACATTTGGGTTATTCAAGATACATAAAGATTTAGATCAACCACCCATGGGGCCCATAGATGATGAGGGGGGAATGATATAGTGGGGTTAGGAAATTAACTTTTTCCCATTGTGGTGCAATCTTGGAGTTGGTATATTTAATTTATGGGGGGTGTGGGGATGCAGGGGGGCTTGCCCCACCTGCAGAAATTTAGTAAAAAGTGTGTTTGGTAGTTTAGTGTCATAATATGTGGAGAGGATGTTATTTTCTTGTGATTTGTAGTGTTAGATGTTATGAAATTCTATGTTATGGGTTTTAGATGTTTTGGGTTTTAAATGTTCTGGTCTCAATGTTATGAAATTAGGTGATATGGGTTTTAGATGTTTCAAAGTAGACATATATATATATATATATATATATATATATTTTTTTTTTTTTTTTTTGCATTTGTTTACCGGGATATGTCCACTGGGCCTAAGAGAGCCCATTTTCAGTGGAGGCCCAGGGAGAAAAGCTCCAACGAGATACAGAAAAAATATAAACATTAATTAGTACAGAAGCAGAAACAATGTTACAGATAGTAAATATAGTAACATATACAGAATATATACATAAAAACAGGAATCTAGCTTGTTTGATTACAGCAATATATACAGAAAATATACATTAAAGCAGAATTCAATGAATTCAATCAGACTGGTATAAACAGAGATCAGCATTATTGTACCAGAATCAACAAGTGAAGATAAAAATAAATATGGAGAAAATATCATCAGTCACTAGTAGCAAAAGACATAGGAGTTTAGTAATCATATAAGGAGAGTGAAGAGGTTAGGTTATAGAGCAGGAACATAGCCAGGAAGAGTTGAGATGATTTTTCAGCATTTGTTTGAAGGTGGTGGTGCTGCCTGTGTTTCTTATAGAAGGCGGAAGTGAGTTCCATAGTTTGGCGACAGTGAAGGCATAGAGGAGTTGACCAGCAGGTAAGGTGGGCTTATCTACTTTTAGAAGTAGATGATTTTCAGATCTTAGATGCCTGCTGGAATGGTATTTGGCAAGTAGAGTTGAGAGAGCAGGACAGTCTGTGGGTCTGTAGATTATTTTGTGCACAGTAGTTAGTTGGGTGAATGAGAGATGGTGGGGGAGAATGTGGCCTTGGTGGCAAATTTTGCTATTCTGCTGTAACACATAGCAAGTTTGGATTTTGTAGAATTTTGGATATTAGTGAGGAGAGGGGCACCATAAAGGAGAGAGGGTAATAAAAAGGTAGTTGCAAGGGTTTGTCTAGTAGAGAGGCTAAGAAAGTGTTGGTGCCTGTAGGGCATACCAAGCTTTTGGTGTGTTTTTTTGATGTTATTGTTTATGTGTAGGTCAAAGTTAAGGTTTTCATCTATAATAATGCCTAGTAATTTAGTGTGTGGGATAACTTCTATAGTGGTATTGTCTTGGGCTTGTATAGTGAAGAGTTTTTTATCAAATGGAGTGGTTTTCCTAGGAGTAAAAATTACTAGTTTAGTTTTTTTTAGATTTAGGGCAAGGTGATTGTTAAGCATCCAAGATTCAGTAGATGTGAGGGCATTCTGGGTAATTTGCTGGAGTTCAGAGCTGGGATTTGCAGTGCATATTATTGTAGAGTCATCAGCATACTGGATTACTGAGCATTGTGGGAGAGTGGTGTGAAAGTTGTTAATAAAGATGCTAAATAAGAGAGGACCAAGTATGGAGACTTGGGGTACCCCTGTGGATGTACTGAGGAAGGGAGAGTAAGACTGTTGCCATTTGGTGGATTGCTGCCTGTTGGAGAGATAGCTGTTGTACCATTGTAGGGTAGGGGGAGAAATGTGGAGAGTGGATAGTTTAGAGAGTAGGATAGTGTAGGAAATGGTATCAAAAGCTTTGGAGAGGTCAAGGAAAAGTGAAGCAATTATTTTACCGGAATCCTGTGCCCAGTTAACTGTATCAAGGAAGGATAGGAGGGTGGTAGTGGTGCTGTGTCCTTGTCTGAAACCATGCTGAGTAGGTGATAAAATTTGATTTTCATTCAGGTGGTTGAGGAGTTGGGCATGGATGCATTTTTCCAGTATTTTAGAGAGGGGTGAGAGAAATGCTATGGGTCGAAAGTTTGTGGTGTCTGTGTTGGTGCCACCTTTGTGTAAGGGAAGAGTTTTTTTATTGTGCTGGTGGGTATGGGGGAGAATTTTAGGTTAGGGTTAAGGGTAGACTTGTTTTCTGGGATGCTTTGGTCATCAGCTGTCTTGGTGGTGGTGCTGTTAACTATAGGAAAGGTGGTGGTTAGGTTAGCTATGGTGTCAATGAAGTAGGAACTGAAGAGGGTAGCAAGTTCAGTGGGAGTTTTTTGTGGGTCAGGGGATGGATTGCTTTGAGAGCCTGGGTGTAATAGTTGACTGATGGAAGACCAGAATTTTTGGGGATTATTTTTATGTTGGCTTTGTAGGTGGAAGTAGTGGTCTTTTTTATCAGTGGTTATTAGACATTTTGCCTGGTTACGGAGTTGCTTGTAATGTAGTAGAGTTGAGGGGTCTTTGTTTTTCTGCCATGATTTCCAGACTTTATCCCTTGTGGACATTACTTCTTTGGTGGATTTTGCGAGCCAGCATGCATGGTTATGTTTTATTAGTTTTTGGCGGGTGGGTGCTTGCCTATTTAGGATGTCTAAAAATGTTGAGTTAAAGAATTCAACAGCCTCATTAAGTAGTAGGGATTTGAGAGGTTTCCAGTTTACTTTATCTAAGGTTTCATTAAATATGGATGATTGGAACTTAGTAAAATTTCTGGTAGATTTGTATTGGTGTTGGCCTGTGGTTGGAGTAGTTTTGCGTATGATATATGCTGGGTGGTGGTCACTAATAGTATTAGGTAGTATGCCTGCACTGATGAAATTGAAAGGGTGGGATACTAATATCCAGTCTATTGTGGAGCCCCAGTTGTAATTTTTGTGAGGTCTAGTGATGTCTTCAATTAGTTGGGAGAAGTTGTAAAGATTTATGTTTTTTGAGGGGTTGTTGTGGCCTATATCTAGCCAGTCAATATTTACATCACCTAGAATGATGGTTTCATTATCTATATTTTGGGAAGTCCAGGCAAGTACGTTTTCTAATGTTGGTATGTTGTTTCCTGGGGGAATATAAATAGCAATTATGCAAATGTTTTTATGGTTGTTAAGTTTTAATATAGAGATTAGTATTTCGGCTGGGGAGAAGTTGGGTGTTGGTTTTGAGTAGGAGATTAATGTGTAATTGCTAGGGAAAAGTATTGCTACTCCTCCTCCTCTCTTGTTGGGTTGATCGACTCTCAGGCATGAGTAGCTTGGGGGTGGGGGGGAATTCAGTGTCTTTTATATATGATTTCAACCAGGTTTCAGTAGCTGCTATAATATCTGGGTTGTACTTAGAAATCCAGGCATGGAGTTCAGGTATCTTGTTCCTAAGGCTTTGGAGATTTATGGTTGATAGCATAAGAGATTTGCTAGGTTTGCTGGAGCTGAGGGGGGCTGGTCCTGGGTTGGGTTGTACATCACCACACTGGGAAATAGTGCTTTGGCAAATTGTGTAGGTTAAACTTCTCAGTTTTTTCCGAAAAATGGTGTAGTTGCTGCTGGTGGTATAATAAGTGGAGTGTCTTTGGAGAGGTAGAACTTTCACTTTGCATAGTACAGAGGTATTAGCTGTGAATAAGCTAGGATAGATGTCTGAGTCACTTGATAATTGTGGATTATGGGTGCTGGTTGTACAGGTATGTGCAGGAGGTATGTTGGGTGCCTGGAAAGTTGTGATTATTGTTAGGAGAGACAGTGTAAGTGAGAGAAGCAAGATCAAAGTAATAGCTGTGATGGACATGATGATGGTTGAGGGCAGTGTGATAATGAATATGAGCAGGATATAAGTAGTTTAGAGGATGGAGTACTATATGGGCTTATTTAGAAATGGGTGGGGAGGTAGAGTACAATAATGAGGAGGTATGATAGGGGAATAATTAGGAGGGTTATGGGATAGGTGGAAGAGAAGTATGGGAGGGGTCAGGCTAGGTATAAGGTTGATGTTATTGGGGGAGGGTGGGGATGGGGGCAGGGAGGAGAGCGCAGTGAGCGTAGCAAACGGAGCGGGTTCAGCCCCACAGGGAGAAGACCTGATAAAGTTATCAGTTTAAAGGTGAGTACTGAATTTAAAATATCAGCATCTAACAAAAGCTTAATTGAAGTAGCTCTGGAATACTTTAAAACTGCCAAACAGCCCTGTTTATGTGCCTGTAGTGTAAATTAGAGAGAGTTGTGATTAGTCTAGAGACTATACTGAAAGTAAAAGCAAAATTTACTAATGTAAACAGTAAAGGCTTGGGACTGTGTGTGTGTGTGTGTGTGTGTGTGTGTGTGTGTGTGTGTGTGTGTGTGTGTGTGTGTGTGTGTGTGTGTGTGTGTGTGTGTGTGTGTGTGTGTGTGTGTGTGTGTAAGGCTGATTCAAGGTATTGGCCCAATCTAGTGTCAATTGGCTGGAACCCTTCACTGATGTTGTGCATACACCTTTTAAGCCTTAAAACCTAACAAAAACTAAGTTGTAATTCACCTATTACAACAGAAAAGCTGTAGGGTGTCAGGTTCTTGCTTCCTGGAGTTTTATTTAGTTATGATAGTCAGCTTCAGTGGATGAAGTGGGAAATGTGTATTGTAGTTAATCCCAAGTGGGGGTGGGGGTCACGCATGAAAGAAACCCCATGCAACTATTACAACAGAAAAGCTGTAGGGTGTCAAGTTCTTGCTTCCTGGAGTTTTATTTAGTTACGATAGTCAGCTTCAGTGGATGAAGTAGAAAATGTGTATTGTAGTTAATCCCAAGTGGGGGTGGGGGTCACGCATGAAAGAAACCCATGCAATAGCTGTGCATGCACAACGAACAGAGGAGGAGGGAATCTAAAGCAGTAATAGGATGGAAAATATGTGTGTGTGTGTGTGTGTGTGTGTGTGTGTGTGTGTGTGTGTGTGTGTGTGTGTGTGTGTGTGTGTGTGTGTGTATACTGAAATTGAATTAAATACCCAAACTTCAGTTTCGTTATCACCAATGTTGAAGACTACAACAACAAAATAACAAACATGTTGAATGACAGCTCTAAATATGAGATAGCTTCCAGAAATGAAATTAACTTAAGTTTCAGAAAAATAAAGTTCCTGTTGGAAGATTCATTACTGCAAGGGGTTATTAATGAAGAAGAATACAGCTTTCTTCATGTTGAACATCCAGTTATACCCATAGTATTTGGAATTCCCAAAACACACAAGGATATAAAGGATCCCTCCTACAGGCTTATAATATCTGCCCACAATAGTATCACCTATACTATTGGTATTTACATTGATCGTATTGTTAGACAGACTTTAACACCTATTGAACATATATTAATTGATTCCTGGGACTTTTTAAGGAAAGTGAAAAATGAATTCTTCAGTAATGAGGCATATTTTTCTACCGTTGATGTAGTCGATCTTTTTACCTCCATTCCTCACGATACAGGTTTGAAATTTTTTGATGACATACTTGTGATACAATCCAACCTAAGTGGGAGTACAATCAACTTTTTAGTAGAACTTATGGAGGTTGTGCTAAAGAATAATTTTTTTACATTTGAAGGGGAGTTTTACAGACAAATCAACGGGGTAGCCATGGGTAGCAGTTGTGCTCCCATGTTTGCCAATTTAATTATGTACCAATGGGAAAAACAATTCATTTTCAACTCTATATATCAAAACCATTGGTATTTGTACCACAGGTATTTGGATGACTTATTTATTTTATGGAAAGACACAAATTCATTCGAACCTTTTCTGGAGTACATTAATCAAGCATGTGATTATTTCAAATTCACTGGTAATGGTAACCTTAGCGAAATCAATTTTCTAGATGTCAAACTTATTAAGGAGCCTCACAATAACATGTTCCATTCCAGGATATATAGGAAGCCTACTTTTTCTAACGACTACCTGGAACATTCGAGTAACCATACTCCATATACCAAACAAACTATAGTCAAGGGGCAAATGGTAAGAGTAGTCAGGATGTGTTCTAAGATGGAATACGTAGAAGAGGAAACTAAAATAGTAATGGACCTGTTTCTCAACAGGGGATACCCTCTTGGTTTCCTGGAAGATATCAGAAACCAAGTTATGGGTGAATGGAATCACAGATACGAACCCCTGTTGGGATCGTGTGAGGGGGTGATGATCACAGTTCATAACGGAGAAAAAGACTTCACCCAGGCTATGGTTCTAACCAACGGAGAAACATCAGAAGATGTAAAAAAGATTATTAAGAATAATTGGGTTATGTTTAAGGGGAACAAGGAAGTTTTGTCAGTAATAGGTTTGGAACCTTTATTCACCTATAGAGTCAACAAAAATTAGAAAAACATTTTGGAAAATGTTGCATCAGGTAGAAAGAGAAAGGTGGGTACCCACAAATGTAGGGCTTGTGAATATTGTAAATACATTTTGGAGACCCCCAAGGTGAAGTTAGGCCCCTTTGGTTTTGAGGTAACCTTGGTTACAGGTTCCTGTACTACAACAGGTATTGTTTACCTAGCTCTGTGTACGGACTGCCAATGTTTTTACATTGGAAAAACAGAGAGGAGGTTAAACCGTAGAATTTACGAACATTGTTATAGTATTTCGAGAATGGACGGAAAAAACGCTTTATACAAACATATTGAGAGTAACCCCACCCATAGTTTTAAGTTTGATGTTTTAGAAATAGTGAACAAAGATTTCAGAGGGGGGGACTGGACCAACAAGTTGCTCAGGGCATAACCTAGATGGCAACTTAAGTTAAACGCATGTGAGTTTCCTGGTATTAATGACGCCATCAGTATCAAACCTGAGCTGAGGCATAGAGCTAATACAATAAAATGAATCAAATATTTTTATAAACATACGTTTTTAAATACATACAACCTGGTTAGTGGTTCTTAATAGTCTCATAACACATGTTTTACTGATATTTGGTCACTGTTATTTTAAATGCTTGCTTGTTGTTAGTAATGACTATCAATCAAGGGTATATAAGGAATGTTGATCAATTTGAATTTGTTCTGATGAAGTCATTCTGACGAAAGCGCTCGACTGATATGTGTGGATTTTAAAATAAAGTGTGGTAATCGATCATATTTGTGTGGAGTTTACTATTCTACTCTTCCACTTCATTGTGGTTTATACGGTTTATATGAGACATTCGGGGACAAGTTATTGGCCTGGAAGCGGTTGGTTCTTTTATTTCATTGTGGTTGCTGCTTCCCCGCCTTTGTTCTTTTCACCCAAACATCAGTGTTTACAAAGTCAACAATATAATGCCAAATTTGCAACTGTGTTACTATGCATGCACTAATTGTTAATATTGCTGCATGCACAACTTTACATTAAACATTAGAATAAAAGATATATTTTTGCAGGGAGACAAGCACACTTATAACCTTTCAGTGTGAGGGGCTGCACTCCCCACCCTTTGGTAATTATATATAGTAATTCTGAGGATGCACAATTTGGAATAAAAAATATGTATTTCCCTACCCCAAGAATTATGCAGTCTCACACACCTGTCAACTATATGTTTAGTCTACCAAATTTTGATGCTAAACAGATGTTGACCAATGGTAGAATCAATGAATTTCAAGTGATTCATATTTATAGTTCATTGGGTAATTGGGTTAAAAATTAGGCTGTGTGTGTGTGTGTGTGTGTGTGTGTGTGTGTGTGTGTGTGTGTGTGTGTGTGTGTGTGTGTGTGTGTGCATGTGTGCGTGTGTGCGTGTGTGTGTGTGTGTGTGTGTGTGTGTGTGTGTGTGTGTGTGTGTGTGTATTTGGGCAT
The DNA here is from genome assembly GCF_019279795.1 of Protopterus annectens. Taxonomy (NCBI): domain Eukaryota; kingdom Metazoa; phylum Chordata; order Ceratodontiformes; family Protopteridae; genus Protopterus; species Protopterus annectens. The sequence continues at coordinate 681,196,038 of NC_056751.1, read as the reverse complement.
GCGCGGGTTAGGGAAGGGCATAGTCAGTGTTTGTACAGGTGTTTCAAGTTAGGATTAGAGTAAGGGTTAGGTAAGGGAATAGCTTTAGTGATGTATGCATCTGTTGGCTCGTATGCACGTGTGTGATCCTTTCTTATTTATTGGTAATGATGTGGAAAACTGGTTTTAAGGTAAGCTGTAGGATTAGTGTCTGGGGCCGGGTTAGTATCAAGGTTAACAGGTATTTTTAAGGTATAAAATGTGCTTAGTATCACGTTAACCATAACTCTGCCTCTACCTCTAATCCTGACTCTACACCTTACCTTAAAAAAAAAAAAAAAACTTTCTGTAACAGTACCTGTAACCAGATAAATTAGAAGCTAGTGTTATGGAGGAGTTTTAGTATAATGACTGCGAAAGGAAATTGCTTCCTTTTTGTGATCTTTCTTAGGTTCAATGTTTAAAGTGTTTGATAATGTGATTGTTTACTATATTTTGTCAGATGTTTTGCATTTGACTTTTAAAATTGTAATCAATCAAACCAGAATAATATATACACACAAATATACTTTAATTTTGATTTTTACAAACATTGATTCATCAACCATTGAAAATAGATGTCAAAATATTAAAAAAATTGAAATTAACCAACACTAAACTACACTAACTGAAAGCAGAAAGCAGCTGATTTCTTTTTTTCTGATTAGTAAAAAAAAAACAAAACAATACCATTAGACATAATTTGTCTGAAGAATGATACTGACGGGTTTGTCATTAGGGAATGTGTAGGGCTCGAGTTAGGCACAGTGATAATGTTATGGTTAGGGTTATCATAGTTAGAATGCACAGGGGTACTTCACACCTTGTATCAGCTAACTCATATGGGTTAATCCTAAACCGAACCTAACATTGCCACTGCTTCTAATCCCAGATTATATATTGCCTTATTAAGAAACCCTTTCCCTAACAATATCATTATACAAGGCACACACACACACACACACACACACACACACACACACACACACACACACACACACACACACACACACACACACACACACACGCACACACAAACACACATATACTCATCATATAGGCACATGTACACAACACCTACTCTAATTTCAACCTGCAAACACTCACATATACACTCTTTCTCCAAATGTTGAAACTTGCAGTATATCTGAAAGTTTTTTAAATAGTAAACATCTCCACTCAACCTGCATGCAAGCAAACTTAACGTACCATATGAAATTATAATATTCCTAGTGTCAAACTTTTTCAGCATTCTAAACTATACTCTTTATTTGGAAAGCTATGATAAAAAGTATTGTTTACAAATAAAAATTGGGTGTGACTAGTGCTTCTTTCTGGCACTGAAACCTAAGTAAAAATGGTCAGCTGATGAGGAAGCTTGAGGTGATGGAATTAAAGCACCTGAGATGAACTGTAGGATTCATACTATGGAACAAATTAAGAAACAAGGACATCAGAGTGGAAGGCAAAGTAGACCCCTGTAGAAAAGTCAGAGAAAACAGATTATGGTGGTACTATCACATGTGTTGGAGAGCAGAAGATAATTTGGGAGAGAAAAGAAGAAGCCAAGAGGAGAAGAAGAAGAAGTCACATCTAGAAAAAAATGAATGGAATAAATGGGAGAAGGCCAACAATGTGATCCCACAACCCCATGTAACAAGGGAAAAAGAGGGTTGATGATAATGATTTTAAACACGCAAACACACACACGCACACACACACACACACACACACACACACACACACACACACACACACACACATATTTGTCTATTATATACTATATAATTATTACATATCATGAAATCACTTCATTTTATTTATTCATTTATTTGGTTAGAACACTGATCTCAATGGACCATTTTCAGGTCCAACCTGGGGTATACAACTAATCATTTTTATTTATTTATTTTTTTTCTGTAGAACAAAATAAACTGTTTTCCATTATTTTTAACCTTTTTGCATACGTATTGCAATTGCAAACCTCAATGAAGTGTACAATAAGGTGTCTAATAAAAATGCTTTAATTTTGAGTGAAGTGCTGGAAGAACAATTATTTACAAATTAACTTGTGCAACAACAGAGTATGCACATTTGTAATCTTAATTTATGTATTTTATGTGTATAACATCGAATACTTTGTATTCCTATCCATCTCCTTCTGTATAAGAAATGACATTTTTCTGCCTGCTTCATTCTTATTGTCTGCTCACTCACATGCTTAGAGGCTCTGCGAGGAGTCCATATATTTTGTTAAAACTCAAATTCTGAGACAGCACCTGTGATACTGAAATGAACATGTCCTTTCTTTGGCCCTATGGTGTCATGGAAATGGCTTACTAAAAGAAGGGGTTGCATTGGGCATAACCCCCCCAAGCTGCAAAGGGCAATACTTCTCAACCTCTTAGCACAAAAAGTCTAGACCAAGCCAAAAATAATCCCCGGGATTCATGAAGCTCGGTGCAAGGACAGTTTTAGCCTTGTGCCGAGCATCCTTATTACAGATGGTGCAGCAGCGCCATATGAATATGTATGAAGTGCACAGGAAACATGTGCGAGTGCAGGGGGCGTGTACAAGTGCTCTACGGAGGCGTAAACATGCACCGACAGTTACACAACCTACTATGCTTACTATTACAGCCTGCCTCTAATAGTAAGTCAGTAATTCAGTGTCCGTGGATACCGAAATGTATGCTAAGCATACAAGAGTGTCCACAAACAGTGAAATAAAATTGAAGTAGTAAACACACAAGCACGTAGTGGAATTTTGAGCCCCGCCCCTAGAACTTTCACAATTAGATTCCCCGTGTCTGTATTATACATTTGTATTGCTGCAATATCGAAAGTGTAAGCAAAGTGCAGCATGTTTGCACATCGCTGCCCTTCGCCGAGTGTAGCTTACACATCCAAATCCTACAAATAGAGAAAAACATGCAGAATTAACGTAAATGTCAATAGTGTAGTCTTTAGAGCATCCGCCTAACAAACAGACATTCATGGTTCAAGTCCAGCAATAGCACATATCATTTTCCATGTGGAATGAAAGTTGTTTTGCTGTAAAACTGACATAAGAGTATCGCATGAGATGTTTAACTAAATGTCATTCAATCAAAGTGGTAATGTCATAATGAATAAGGCACTAGTAAGCAGATGTAAGCACAAGTAAGCAGCAGTAAACATATATAAGTACCAGTAAGCATGTCTGAGTGCGCTTGCGCAGGTGAAAGCAGTGCCCAGCATAGGAAATGTATCTAAGTATGTACAGATATATTATTTATATATAGATATATATATATATATATATATATATATATATATATATATATATATATATATATATATATATATCTATGAAGAATGAACGTCACAACAATAAAGCATACAAAAGGAATGAGAAGGGAATCAACAGCAACCCCAGTATTATATAGCGCTGTCAGCGTATGTCATATCCAGCTGGACAGGAGTGAGCAAAGCACTGCTACTTACACCACAGGCAGGATATTACCAGTGGAAGCAACATTGTTGATCTGCTAAGTCTACTTTACAATCAGAGGGCAGTTCCACCAGGACATGGGTTGGGACAACCTAACGCTCGGGAGAGGGCAATGTGTGGAGGTGTGTCATGGCTGAGATAGCAACTGGACAATGGATGGTATGCATGTATGTTGAACTCAGGTGGGGTGGAGAAACTATGGGTATGAAATTATGGATCCAGGTGTCTCAGGGTTGGATGGGCTGGTTTTAATTTGACCACATCGTGGAGGTCAGTGAGTCTGTTATATGTATATATGCATACACACATGCATACATCTATATGTAGAAGTACATTCTCTGTAACACATTCATTCCATTTGCAGACATAAATAACATGAATGTGCCCTTACAAACCTCGACAGTAGATAGAATAATAGGTTGTGCATAAGAGGGAAGGGACGAAACTGCTAAAATGCAGAAGTGTGTACAATGTCCGAAGTCAGTGTTGTGCTGAAAAAATCAAATGTGAGGACTTTCTCACACATGGAATCATTCCTGTGATCTGCCTGCTATGGCAATGCCAATTACTGAACCGGTCTAATTGTAAATAATTACGCCGAACTCGTACATAATTAGGCTCTCATGTGCAACATGTGCGGTACCACGTAGTCAAACTTATTAATTTATTGTAGTGTCATATTAACAGGAGTAAGGATTTAACGAAGTATAGAGTCTAATCTTGAAATAAAGACATGCATGTCTCATGTGGGACAACCCAAAAATTGTGAATAGTGTCCTTTTGGGTGCTCATGTCATCAAGGTTTGTGGACTAAAACTGTGGGATTTCTGAAGATACGTGGAGTGAGTCAACCGATGGGATAGGTCTACAGGAGTAGGGAGTGGTCAATGTGTAGAGGTGTGGATACACCGCAAATCCAACTGGTGAATGGATGACTGCAGTGTTAGTGAGGTGTTGGGGTGGGTGTTTGGGGAACAAGGAGTCATGGGTATATGGGTATATATGCAAATGAAGCAGGACAGCAATAGTGTATTGGTTAGACCATCTGCCTAACAAACAGACATTCCCGTTCTGAATCCCACTGCAGTACATATCATTTTCCATTGGTAATCTGTACATGAACATATTTCGAAATCTGTCCGCTGTATAACCTACAAGATATCAGTTAAAAGTGAACTGGAGTGAAGTGTCAGTGTCATAATGAATAAGGCACTAGTAAGCAGGTTTAAGCATATATAAACACCAGTAAGCATGTATAAGTGCATTTGGGCGGGGTATGCATTGCTTTATAGACACACACACACACACACACACACACACACACACACACACACACACACATATACACACACATATATATATATATATATATATATATATATATATATATATATATATATATATATATATATATATATATATATATATATATATATATATATATATATATATATGTATGTATATATAGGTTCATAGGTTCATACTAGGCTATCTGCCCGAGGGCATTTACAAGCCTAGCCCATCGTTTTGTGGCTTACGCCACCCCTTTAGTATGGGGAACTATGCCCATTATTTTGCTGTGCCTCTGTCGAGCAGTGACACTGAGGTAATCCCTGGGGTATATCTGCGATCTCCCATCCATTGGTCAAGATTTCTCTTGAACAAGGCCAGCGAGGTGCTCTGCCTCACATGTACCGGGATTTTGTTCCACAGCATAGGGAGTCTTTGGGTGATGAATCTATCCCTCCAGCATGTCCTATTAATAGCAGTGTCGAGGTTTAAGTCTCCCGCCCTTGTGGCTCTGATGGATCTAGATTTTTTGAGGTGAAGCATATTCATCAAATCTGGGTTTGACATGGCCTTGTATGTTAGGCAAAGGTCACCTCTGAGCAAGCGGTAAGCGACTGAATAGAGCTGGAGTTCTTTCAGTCGGGCAGCATAGGACAGATTTTTGAGACCCTTTATCCTTTTGGTGAGGAACTTTTGTGGCCTCTCCAGCTGCTGCAAGTGTCGGGTCAGATACATCCCGAATAGGGCATTGTACTCGATCATTGGTCTGATGAGTGATGAGTAAAGGGAGACTATGACCTCCCTTGATCTAGATGAGAATCCCTTCATGATAAGGTGGGCAATGTAGAAGGTCTTCCTAACTACTTTAGCTACATGGGTGTCGAATGACAGACTACTATCAACCTGGGTCCCCAGGTCCCTGATAACTTCTTCTGTGCTCAGTGGATTGCCACCTATTTGGTAGCTAGGGGTAACCTTGTTTTTCCCAAAGGGTATGACTATGCATTTTTTGGCATTTAACTTCAGGCCGTGGCTCTGGCACCAGTTATCCGTTTCTGTGAGACCCTTCTGAAGGATATCTGTGTCAGATGTGTTTTCTATTATGGCGCCCAGTTTGCAGTCATCTGCAAACTTTGTCAGCTATAACCCTCCTGTGTTTGCTTGTACTTCGGAAAAGTAGATGCCAAACAAGAGTGGGCCCAGGACTGAGCCCTGTGGGACACCACTTGTGACAGGCTTTGAGTCTGACATGGCGCCAGCAACTCTGACCCTGTGGGTTCTGTCACTCAGCCAGTTTGCAGCCCATCTTGTGGTGTATGGGTTAACATTTAAGCTGATGAGTTTTTCAATGATACCCGAGTGGGGTATTGTATCGAAGGCCTTAGCCAGATCGAGGTAGGCTGTATGGACTGCCTTTCCCTTGTCAATGGCTTTGGTGACTGTTTCGAAGAAGTCAACCAAGTTTAAAAGGCATGATCTGCCTTTGACAAAGCCAAACTGGGTTGGATCCAAAGTCTGCAAATTCCCTATGTCTTTATTTATGAGGTCCATTATGATCCTCTCCATGGCTTTGCAGATAAGGCTTGTCAAGCTAATGGGCCGGTAATTTCCAGGGTCGGTGGAGGCACCGCCTTTGTGAAGTGGGACCACAGTTGCAGTGCGCCACTCCCTGGGTACATATCCAGAGGTAAGACTTTGATTAAACAGCTGTCCTAGCTGTGGGTTTAATTCCTCATTGAGTTCGTGGAGCACACAGCTGTGTCAGGCATGGTCATACCAGAGTCAAAGGTCCTCTAGTTTTCTGATCCTACACGGAATTACATAAACTTGATAGATTGATAAACAATTTGGTTATTTATTCATTCATTTAGTGTGTGTAAATTATAATGTCACTGGAAGGCCTTGGATTATTCCACTTTTGGGAAGGCCTGTTTTCGTCTTACTGTCTGTGTTAATTTGCTTGACCTTTTACCCACTGCCAATAATTTTTCTCAAGTCTGTTCTACTTGATTAATTTTATACTTAAACTGATGCCTTTAAATACTTCTTTAATTAAAAAAAACACACATTCAAATTTTGTTTCTGTGTTGAAAATTGTTGGCTTAAAAACCCCATCACTATAATGAAAAAGTGATCAGAAAAAAAGAAGGACTGAAATATGGTAGCATGTCTTATAAGGAGCAGGAAACTATTACAAATTACTAGTAAATAATAAGGTGATATATTGTATGACAGTTTCCCTTGGTTGGTGTCATTATGTTTATGACATAAACAGAGTAATTCCAAAAAATAAGTAATGATAAATGACTGAAAATGGTAGGTAGAAAGGAGAGAAATGATGACATAGCTTGATTTAACTATTTCTTGAAAAGGTACAAAATCTAGCAGATAAAACAAAAGAAATCAAAGCAGACATCAAAAGAATGACAGACAAATGTACAAAGAGATAACACATATATTATTATTGGTATAAAGATTTAGTAGTAGTGTTGATAGAGTAAGACATTCACAAACACTATCTTTTGGACTTTTAGTTCCATGCATTGTGAGAGCCAATCACCATATTACCCAATATGATTCACTTGGCCAGTAGATGAATAGACATAATTGATAGGACTATGGCTGGCTTTACGCCAAAGTGAACATGGTCATCGCCTAGGATACCACTCACTACACATACGTAACTAAAATTTATTTATTGTTTTTTTTTTCTTTTAAGTAAAAATTATTTTTAAGACAAATAAAATAAAGACAATAACTAAATAAATAAATGGCCTGCTGCACTCTTGATCAGAGGCATTGCAGCTGTAGTACCCTGGGGAGAGGTGATATACATCTGACCACTCAATTTCTAAGACTCCTGCTCTATTCTGCTTACCATCTATTCAAATAATGAGGTGTATTTGGTTGAAATAGGCCAGAAAGCCTGGAAAATCAATTGATTCTGTAACTATTGTACTGGTAGGAGAGCCTGGGATAGCTGTAACACCGAAACAATAATGACACTTTCAAATAAATCCTTATTTTTCTGAAAGAGTAAGAGATTTGAAATGGGAAATATGCCACAAATTAGTTTTTGTGAAGTAGGTGGTATAGCCAATTTGGAAATGTCAGTGGTAGAATGATAAAGCTTTTTTTTTAAAGTTGCCATGTAATCAAATATGGGCAGTGTTGGGCCTTGCAGGACTGAGATAACAACTCTGTATGTGTTTGTGTGAAACAGAGTTTAAACACATTATTGTGCTACTTATGTATTGTTTATTTATTTATGATATTATAGCCAGATGGAAGAAATGCACTCAGGAAAATGGCTTACTTGCCAAATGCAGGGGCTTATTGTGGGCAAGAATGACTGACTTGGCTGTTGTTTGTTTATTGCTCAGATTCTGTATGAATCAGCATAGAAAGTCTTGATTATTGCTTGCATGAAACAAAACAAAGTTAAAATAATACAGCAATTATTTTTTATCATAATCAGACTTCCGAGGTGTACACAGACAACAAAGCATAGATAATTGTTGAGTGGAGGTCAGTCTTTTTGTAAATGAGTTTAACTGATAATCTTGATGTTTGCTCACTTTAAGCAGTTTTTAATATGGCTTTGCAGTACTAGTGAACATTTGTGTGATATATGTTGGAATGCATTACAGTAGACTTGAAATAAAATATGATAGCCATTATTATTATTATTAATTTATAATACATATACTTTGGTTTTAGTGAACAATAAAAAATCAAAGTGGACAATATAAAACCAAAGTAGGTGGGGGGCACCCATCCCCATTTCTTTAACTTTTCTCATAGTCAGACCTCTGAAGTATCCCCAGTGGAATCCTATAGCTTTCCAAGGAGCTGCATATTATCTAGTAGCAACAAGTTGGAATACATTACTGTTACTATTTTTTCACTTCCCACATAGTAAACTATCAGTTGCTTAAACAAGTCGTTACTTTTTTAGGGTAGAAGGAATGCAGTGTATATACATCTAACAACGAGTATCTAGCAGCAACAACTTAAAATGTGTTTCTGTTTCCTAGTTTTGCTTTCACTTTCATCTTGGTCTGAAATCAGAGAGGTACACTGAAGATGGCTGTCTTCTGAGACAAAGGGTGAGAAGGCATGCTGCTTAGATGTACGAAAACAGCAGTGTATGACTGAAACAATTTGTTGTTTTAGTTTCAGCCCATTCTGCCATTAGAGGGTACATAGAAGGTGGACATATTTTCTTTTTGGTGCACAGGGAAGCAGACACTATTCCCAGATAAGATTTATGTCTTCTTATAAGAAACTATCTTTCTCAATGTACTGGGAACTACTATTCTGTCTAATTTGAATACAGAGCCTTGGATCCAGCGTATTTCTTCACTGCTTCATGGAAAGAATAAATAACTGCATTTTTTTCTTAGCTGTGATTTTTCTTCAAGCCACTGTTGGAGAAGAAGGATGGGGAAAAAATTCTAAAATGTTCCTTAGAGAATGTAGAACTGCATGACTTCTGGAGGCCTTGTGGCATGATCCTCTGACCCCTGGCTTAATTCATTTCTTTCCTCCACATTTATTATGTTATAGTCTTAGCCACTTAGGGCATGCAGAAGAAAGCTGATGAGTATTACAGAGTGTGAGAAAACAAGACTAAAGTAATCTTTGAAGGCCATGTTGGGGAAAAAGAGGTGTTGGTGGGAAGGAATGGTGGGCAGTGGAGGTAATGTATCAAGAAGTCTTTTGCTTAAAGCTTTATTTTACCTAAGGCTGGTCCTGGATGGAATGTTAAAGTTTTCTCTAATATACCTACAGGATGAAAAGTTGGAAAGTCTGTTCAAACAGCATTTCGTGACCTGCCTGGAAGGAGTTGTACTTCCACAAACAGAACACCTACAACAGTGCCAAGTGAATGTTCTGTTTGTTTTAAATATTTTGGCTCATGTGATCACTAAGTCCATATTCCCACATGGTGCCCATACATTCCTTTCTGGTTCCCCCTTATCTTTAAAATGTCAGAAGGAAGACAGAACAGGGAAACTCATAACTGCAATCTTTGTGAGATTAGAAAAACTTTGTAATTCTTAGGTGTTTCCCATTCCTTCCTCTTGGCTAGTAAGCAATGATGTTTATGGGTCTGCATGTGATGTCATAGGCATATCTGGATTTCTAATGTCATGTGTACCCACTGTCTTGTTTTGAGCACCAGCCACACTATCTGAGATTTCTTTTCAGTATACTAACTTTCCCATAGTCTTCCTTCCATCTCTGAGTATTTCCTTGAATTCTGATGTCACTTAAGGGTTTTCAAAGCTACAGAAGAGTTCCCAGGATGCTGGAGGCATTGATGTGGATTTGTAAGTTATATTTTGCAAGCATGGCAAAGAGGTATCTAGTGTTGCACAGAGGAAAAACATCTGCTTTGTTGATGATTTGCCCTTTGTGCAAAGGTACAGGTTTCAATTATCTTTCCTGCCCTGGCTCAGCATGTAAATGAAGTGCCATTGACATTACAGATGATGACAGTGGTGGGTTCAAGTCCCCAAAAGGTTACATATAAGCACATTGGTGCTATAATATGGTGGTGTTAGAATGTGGTGGCTGTTTCATAACCTTTGCATAAATAAAGCAGTTTGGAGAGCTAAGATCATTACACAGAGTCTTTTCATTGCAAATTAAGCAGTATAATACATTCTCTTTCTACAGATGTGAACTGGGCAATTAGATGGGTATTCACAAAGTTATCCCTATATTTACTGGTCTGGTCCTCCTCGAGTGAGGTGGTTCAGTCTGAGGATGGGTACTTATAAGGAACAAATGGATGCAAGATGCTACTGCCTTGAATTTCTTATGACCCTATGAGGTAACAGGAAAGTAAGTATAGTACCAAAGCTCTGCCCCTGAAAAAAAAACACATTGCTAAGTTTAAAGTTCTAGCAGCTACTTTTCTGATATTAGAATTGCATTTCACAAAGATCATACATATTTTTCTTATTTTCTGAATTTTATTGAGTGAAATGCAAACTTTCCAGTAGCACTTGCTATTCCTTGAATATCTATTTGGAGAAGAATCACTACCAAATAGGCAGTTCAGCAAATTTCACTGCAGTAAGAGTAGCTTACCTCTATTTTTGTTGTCTTCTCCAGTATTTATCCTCCTTCCCCATAACATGGCTGTTAGCTGATATTCTATATTAGTCTAATAATATTACTCCTTCTGTTTTGACCCCCAGGGCATTTGTTTAGACCTTGTTCCCTCCATGTGATGGTGGTTTTCATCCTCTCTGACCTTTCAGGTGATGCTCTACTTTATGTAGATTCATACTAGACCACCGTCCTTCCCTTTTTCATCATTTGTTTATATCTTGTACCCTGGCACTTTCATGACCAATCCCTTCTTATTACTGGATAATATTTATGTGAAAGCCAGCTTTTTCCAGTGTTCTCTTGCATCACTATCTTCATTCAATCCATCTTACTACTCTGGCACCTTATATTACATAGTAATACTACCCTAACATACTCTGTGACAGCTGTGTTTTAACCTGTACATTCTGCAGTCCCTTTGTTTTTACTTCTTTGTTCTGCCTGAGTACCTGCCCTTCTGATCCTGTAACAGCCCTGTCCTTTCTATATTTGTTTAAAGACACGATCATTAAGATGTAACTTTTTAGCCAATCTCTGAGCACACCTTTACCTTCTGGACTAAGAAGGAGACTGCCCCTTGTTTAGAATTCATTCTCTGTAAGGTCATCCTCATCCTTCTACCAGTCCCAAGTCCTTTAGGTTTCCTACCACTGTAGTCAACCATTATACAACTTAAATTACTTCTTCCGCAGTTTGCCAGCTATTAGCAGGGATAAGAATTTTGAGATGAATTGGTCCTATCATGGCATCCCTCTCTGCCACATCCCCGGCCTTCCTTGTTAAGTAATACATTACACATTTCTCAATATGAAGTTTTAATTGGCAGAGAGAAGCTATATGGAGCCTAAACTCACTAAAACCTGCAATAGTCTAGCTGCTAAAATTGTGTTTTTAAAAGCTGTAACTGGGATAGCGGTGGAGTCTGAAGCCTTCCTTAGTGGACCAGCAGAATGAATTGGGGACGTTAGGGAATGAGTGAACCCTCTTGCACTACTTAGCTTTTAGCTTTCCACTTCATAATATTAAAGGATACAAAGGGAGCAGTAAGCAGACTATATGAGCATTCTGTTATCAAAAACTGTGCAAGACAGGAGCCTGGAAGATATGCATCTGATAAAAATACCAATAATTACACAATCTTCATAGTGAAACATTTATAGTCTTTATGAAGAAAACCTGACTGCTATATGTTTCTGATTTTTTTTTTTTTTTTTTTTGAGAAAATGCATTTAGTTGTTCCATTTTAGTGTACATTATAGATCTGACATGCCTCATGGATAATTTTATGACAGATCCCTGCAGAAAATTTACAAATTACTAATATTTAGCATAATAATATGCAGAGATTTGGAGACAAGAACTAGCATAGCAGAGATCAACCATAAGATATATAAAATAGGTATGCAGCAAATGTGCACAGTGAGGTATGCTACCTACAAGCCCCTAAAATATAGCTAGCAATAAAATCAGCAGGCTTGCAGAACAGCTGATGTAAAACATGGTACAGTGTTATTCAGTAGGGTGAAGTAATATGATTTTACAGCATAGAAACTGTAGATGCATGATATGAGATGTGAGGCATGTGGATTCAGAGAGGTGGCAGTGAAGGTAGCATACACAGAGAGCGAGAGAAAGAGAGAGAAAAATGGAGGAATATAAATAAGTGAAAGCCCAAAAGTATTAGTGCATTCAATGGGTGCAGACTGGATACATGTTATACATTAAAAAAGCATGTTCTGTTCATAGTGTAAACAAGAGTTAGAATATAGGATATAGTATGTCTCAGTGTTTATAAACATAGAATTGTGCTAACAGTATAAGCTGTCTACACTGGATAGCATTAACATGTAATTATACACTTCTTTACTCAAGAATTCTGGACAAAGCAGAAAATAATGGTGGGGGGTAAAGGAATATAATTGGGACATTTTTAAACATAACTCCAATTCACTTAAAAAATGTAATAGACCATCAAGCTTTGCATCAGCATACGTTGTCTGGACAATAAAAAATATGAAACTCTAATGAGTGGAATTATAATCCATTTGCCTACGGGTGGATTATGTTTGAATTCTTGAGCATCATTTGCTTGAATTCTACCCACTGAGGATTAGAGCTTCTCCACAGAAAATTAGAGTTGGCAAGTTGTGCCAAAAGTAATGCCCTTCTGGGGACCTTTCCTCCTTCTTCAAGTTGGTGCAACAGTGGAGTTGGTATATATATATATATATATATATATATATATATATATATATATATATATATATATATATATATATATATATATATATATATATATATAGTTTCAGGGGGCTTGTCCCCC
>NC_056751.1:681147788-681177788 GCF_019279795.1 Protopterus annectens | reverse complement strand
CTAAACTTTTTGATAGAATGAAATTATGTCCTCACATTTCAAACAAATGTCTCTGGAACCACAGGGGTTGCAAAAGTATAAATGGCAAACTCTTCAACATGAACTATTTTTATAGTGGTACTTTTCCTTTGGTCCTAGGTCTTAAACTGGATTAAGTCACAGTACACACAGAAACTATTAGGTTTGTAATATTTTGTAAACAACTTCCAATAGCTCTGCAACCACTCAAAATGCACACGTATTGCTAGTAGCATTTTGTTCATCTAGCTGCGAGGTTTCCTTATGAGGCTAAACAGCTCTGTCTCTGCTACCTTGTTGTCAGAATACTTAAAGAAGGATAACATCTATTACAATAAACAAATATTAAAGGAAAAAAGGTAGTATCTCTTTACCTGCACTAGACAGAGGTGACATCAGTATAGTTGTATTTGCCAATGTGTAAGCTTCAACATTAGAGCTTTAAATGCTTTATATGTAGCATGGCTTTGGAATTATTTAATGCAAGTATAAGCAAGCAATATTTGACACCTAGAGGCGTTAGTAGGCTGTAACTGCAGAAACACCTGGAGGTGGCACTTGGCTGTAATGAGAGAAGCCTTGGAGAAGTTAGCATAAATAGTAAAATGTATGAGATGTAAACCTACCACATTGCAGATGTAACTAGTTACATTTTTGAGGCAATACTGCCATGCATTTTATGCATAAGCAGTGTAGTCTTGGGGCAGCTTAATAATATGCCATTGAATGAAATGTAATTCATTTAATTGTAGGATTCAGTACTCTTGACATCTGGCATCTGCCTATGAATATTATTTTAACTGCACCTCTTTTTCATATTATGATAACAAACTCACACAGGGGAAGCTTCCTAAACTTAAATGTATTAATTAAGTAATAATCCACAGCTGTGTGGGGGTATATTGGGTCTATATTTACATTGAAAATGCCGGTCAACATTTTCAACACTGAGATTGCACTACAGTGAGGAAAGGGCAGATTTTCCGATCTTCACTGTACTGCAATCTCAATATTAACAGTTTGCTGAATGGCATTTTCGATGTAAATGCCATTTGCTGAATTCATCTTTCGATTATGTGATAGAGACCCAGTTATATGAGGGTTTACCCATGGCTGGTCTGGTTTGATTACAAGGGCAAAGTCTGAATGATTAAACAAGCCGTAAATCCTGATGTACCCACACACAGAAGTGGATTGCTGCTATTATAAAATGAGATTATTTAAGAAAGAAACTGCTTACCTTTTGTAAATAATCTCATTATATAATGGGACTTTAGTGTACGTCCATTTCCTTGTCTCACACTGATACACTGCACAAGCATACTTTTGTCTGCACGCTTGCACAGCTCATCATCATAGTGCAGGATAAGTGGATCTTCTCTCTCTGTGCCTTATTTTTTTTCACGTTTAGAAATTATAACCCAAAGGTTTTAGGAGACATGGGAGCAAATATGAGGAAAGTCAACAATGGAAGTTTGGGTTTATAGGTTCATAGGTGTGTACTAGGCTAATGGCCCTGGAGCCTTTACAAGCCTAGCCATAGGATTACCCTGGCATAGTGCCACCCAACTTTAGCTCCCAGTGCCTTTGTTGAGTAGAGTCACTAGTGTTATCCCCAGGGTGAATTTTCTGTTTCACATCCACTCATCAAAATTTCTCTTGAAGAGGGTCAGCAAGGTGCTCTGTTTGACATGTATGGGAAGTCTGTTCCCAAGCATGGGCAGTCTCTGGGTTATGAACCTGTCCCTCCAGCATGTTCTCTTAATTGTGGTAATGAGGTTAAGGTCTCTGGAGCGTGTGGTGTGGAGGGATAGGAATTTCTTTAGATGTAGCATTTCTAACAGAGCTGGGTTAGACATGCCTTTGTAAGCCAAGCAGAGATCGCCTCTAAGTAGGCGATATGAGACAGAGAATAATTGGAGTTTTTTGAGTCTGTCCATATAGGACAAGTATTTAAGGCCTATGATCCTCTTTGTGAGATAGTTTTGCAGCCTTTCCAGTTTTTGCAGATGTCTACTGAGGTACATGGCAAATGGGGCATTGTACTCGATGACTGGCCTAATGAGGGAAGAGTAGAGGGAGACAATGACCTCTTTCTTCCTGGATGCAAAACCCTTAGTAATGAGATGTAGTAGAGATGTAGTTTAGAGGTATGGCTACTGGCAGTACAATTGATCATATTTCCAACAATCATATCGCTAAAATGCTCCGATGTTTACAGAATGTTTGTTATTTTCCTAATATTTTTTTCCGTTTCATGAGTAAGTTCTGAACTACTATATTCCCATAGAAAGCCAGCTGCTCAGGAAAACTCGAGCAGTTGGAATTCTTTCTATTGGCATACAGTCACTTTACAACGGACACATTGGTCTGTCCAATCAACTTACTCATTTCTGAATATCAGTGAGCTGTTATTGTATAATGAAACTAATCCAACAGCAAACTGTTATGCATTCCACATTATTTACTGCTCCAAGCCTCTTTTGCCCTGAATTATCACATGCATTATGGGAAAATTATATTTCCTTTTAACTTTTAGTTGTGATGTACTTCTGTGTCAAATGCTTTTTGCAGGTATTACTTTTGTATGATATTTACAATATTTTAGATGCTCATTGATATGATTTTGGCTATAATATTTTAGAATCTTCATTAAACCTAAAAAACATCATGAGGTCTCCATAATTTCCATGCTTATTTAATTTAGGGCAATCCCTTTTTAAATGATGGTACTGTGAATGCAGTAGTTCCTAAAAGTTGATGCATAAAAAACTTTTTTTCTTTTCAGAGTATTGGAAAGAAGGCAGGCAAATACTGAAACTATTGAATTAACTGAAGATGGACAACCAAAGGAAATTAAAGGAAAGAAGAAGCCGATGCTGGACTGCACATGCTTTGGCCTCCCACGTCGCTACATTATTGCCATCATGAGTGGTCTTGGGTTCTGTATCTCTTTTGGTATTCGGTGTAACCTTGGAGTTGCCATCGTCAGCATGGTCAACAACAACACAGAATACCACGGAGACAAATTAGTCATGAAGGTAAACCATTGCACTGCATACCTACATCCATGGATATAGATTATAGTGTAGGGCATGTCTTCACCATGAAGGAACAGCCTAAATAATCATGGTAGAGCCCCTGACTTTGTCATGGTGTATTGTTATTATATAATTGCATAATTTTAATAAGAAAAATATATCTTAAGGTTTAAAGATAATGGCATTGCTGGACAAGGACTGCATTCCTTTTCAATCTCTATCTCTGATGGAAGTCATTATGGACAGTTTAATGATATACTGCTCATGGCTATGTACACATAATACATTTTTAATTTATTCCAGTGCATTAGCTGCCGACAATTCTCATCTTTTACAAAAAGAGTCTTTATATAGGTGTACAAAACACATGCATACTAGTTTACAGGAGGAATTGCATTTAATCAAGGGATGTACCACATGATATTTGCTACTTAATGGTGTCAAAAAATTGGAAGACATCAATTTAAATCTGCTTGGTAGTCATGCTCACCTGTGTTTTATTGGTGAGGCTTTACCTTCAGTTTGATGTGCAATGTACTACAGTAGGAGGTTAAAGTTTTCCACCACATTATGTAGTGCATGCAGTTAGGAACACTTTTGAAAGGATTTATTGAGATGTGTTGCATGCCAAAGCATGTCTGCACATCTGATCAGCTAGCATTTGATCTTGGAACTGGAGCAATGCTAAAAGAGCTGCAAGCCTACTGCAGTGGAGCAGAAATAGGTTGATGAGCATTGGAATGGCCATGTGTCAGCTAGGGCAGACCTCAGAAGATTAAGAGGCAGCTGGTAGCATAACCCAGCTAGTGCAGGTTGTTGGCAAGCAGTACATAGGAATAAATTACAGCACAGTATAAATGATTGGTGTCTGGTGTCCAGTTACCTGGACACAAAAGGGTTCCAGAAAAGGGGAGGTAAGTGGTATATAGGAAAGTAGGAAATGAAAGACCATAACAATGACAGGTGTACAAACATAAGGGGTGCATAAAGGAAAAGCAGGTGAGAAAAGGCAGCCCATATTTTTGTGGGGGGATAGATACTCAATTTTAAATATATATTGAGAGGGAAGGGATGATGTGAAAGATGATAGACAAACACAGGGTGAAAAGGTGGGGAAGGCTAGGAAGTATGGTACACAAACAAATGCAAAATAGTACAAACATGGGTATAGACCCTTTAGGAGGGGAGACATCTGCTATACATAGTCAAACAGATGGTGTACAAATGGTAATGGGGAGGACTGGACAATGCACAAGGGGTGGGTTGTGGCACATTAGGACTGGGTTTTAGCTGTTGGGGATGAATTGGGGTACATTAAGCATTACAGTAGCTGACTGTCCCAAAGGAAAGTCCATGTGACCCATCAAAAAGTTGTGACAGGCCATTGTGGCTGGTGGCAGGTTCCACACTCACCACTATTGGACTAATGGCAGAGTCCTCCTGGTCAAATGAATCTGCCATATATTTCAGGTGGGACATGGTAGCAATCACCTAGTGGTCATTGCAATGTCAACCTCCTGCACCTCCTGTTGCACTGACGGCTCGGATGCAGAAGGTGAGAAAGCTGGGCTACTAGACTAGAAGAATTTGAACCCCCACACCCCCAGAGGAACTCCCAGCATTTTCATCCATCATAGCCATAGTCACTGGAGTGATGGAAGCCTGCAACAGCCGATGCACAAGTGACTTATTGAAATCATCATTGCCTGCAGCAGCGAGACAAAATGGGCAGTGTAACATAAGTAAAGAAGTTCAGTAACTGATACAATTAATAAAGACAAACCCCTATGTGCACCAAAGTCTCAGCCACTTCCTGTGGTAGCAGACATGCTCTCTCTCTCTCTCTCTCTCTCTATCTCTGTGCTGAAAGAGAAATGGGGCAAAACAGCCTTCACATACAAGAGTAGGTGTGATACAGACAGCACTGCAAATGTATACTCTCACATGTATGTGCCTGATGCCTGGAAAGGTATGAACAGTTTCATAACTAAGTCAAAGGCACTCAAATATGTCCAAGATAACAGAAGCATGACAACTAAATAACGATGCATTACCGCACAATATGTAGAAGACCTATGATATAGTGAGAACTAAGAAGCAGACGACAGATATGGTGTCCAATAATAGCCGACCTTTTATGTCCCGGTATTTGTCAGAAGACATAGCTGACTGAAAAGAAAGGCTACAATAGCAGTATGAGAAACAGTACTGATGTCAGATGCTTACTATACCATTCTATGCATTCCTACCTAATCCGGGTTTCCAGTACCAGAGATATTCAGGTTGATGGCACTGCAAGTCATCATTCTGGTCCTTACACTGCATGAGTATGTCTACTGCTTCAGAAAAAAGATCGGCCAGGTCAAACCAAGTTTCCACCTTCTGAAATGAGCTCATAATCCCTGAACTGTTTGTACAGAAAACACAGTAAGATTTTGCTATCTTTAGCGTGTCAGGCACAAAGACATTGGTACAGAGAAGTGATGTAATACTTTTTCACTGGACAAATATAGGTTTTGAAATTACTGAAGCTTTTGAGCTGGCATGAGCCCTTAGTTGAGAGTTATTAAGTTGCTGATGTTTGATGCAGTGCTTAAATAGGTAACATTTGAAATGTCAGAACCCACTAGAGTGAGTCTCAAAACATGGAGACTGAATGGCCAAAAGAACAGACTTAGAGATAGCAAGTCGGAGATGCCATTTCACAGAATACTTCCTTTTCTTTGAAGTGTGGTGATCTCAGAATTCGTATATATATGTTTGGCAGGTGGGGGTGCAGAGGGGGGGCTGCCTCGCTTGCCCCTGCTCCAAAATAAGTTTTAAGGAGAAGAACGAATTTTGAGATTCACTCTCCTGTGTTTTTGGTCTTTTTTTTCCGATTTTCAGTACTTGGCATTTTGAGTGCCAATATTTCAATAGGGAGCTGCTTAAATATCCAATCATTCCTAGAAAGGGAAGTACATCATTTCTTAGCAATTGGCTAAAAAAAAATGATGCGTGAAAAATGATATGTGCCTGTGTTTCCACACAAGCATTTTTGAAATTTCTTTCCATAGGCAGTTGGAAATAATTGAAGTAGTGGTATGTCCTCCTTGTCAATGAATGAAACTGACAATGACAGAGAGAACCTCACCTTGACCTCCAATGACATGGCCTCCCACCAAGGTAATGATATCAGCTATGTTACTATGTGCTAATCATGATGACTGTGAATGACTCCACCATCTCTCCTGTGTAGCGTGTGCGGAGATGATGGTTGCACAGTCTGAATATACCACCCATTGCCCAGTGTAGCCTTTACTAATAATGAATGCATCATATTAGTTAGGAGAGATGCTACACTGTTACTGTGTGCTCATCATGGGCTAACAGAGCTGGACAACATGCCACTTCAGCTGCAATGCCCAAGTGCTGTGCCTGACAGTATCTGTCATTTATAGTGTAGCTACTGTCAATGCCTCTCCATCAAATTGGTACCACTGCATGAGGTTAGTGTGTCAGCTGTAACATGGGCTGCTGTAGCAGCTCCAGGGGCTCTCAGGATGGGTGGCTGCTTTGTATGCTTCCAAGCAAACATATTATGTAGCATGCAGTATGTTGCAAATATCTTAGAGACTGTAGAAGGGAAATACTGCAATGTCACTGAGAGGTATTCAGGTAGTAGGACTGGCCTTCAGTAGGCCAAACACATGCTCCTTGATCATTCAGTTTTGTGCTTGGGCTGTGCTACACTGCAGTTCAGCTATGCTGTGTGGTTCTGTATTTGTGCCATCAACAAGGGCTGCTGTGCATCACCATAGCAATGGTTGCAGTACCCTGTGCAGCTTCCCAGTTTATTGCAGTCTGAACATTAAGTTGAGAAATGTGACAAGAGCCTTGCTGCAGTCTAAATACCACTCACAGAGCTCTGAAGTACTTCATGCCTGAGAACAAATGCAGAATTTTCATTCATTTCCGAATGCTAATACTGCACTATCAAGTAATTGGTATCTACTAATTGTGGCCTGTGAACCTTGCACCTGGGGAAGTGCTGCCTCCTTCGCCCCACCTTAGTCATGTCTCAGCTCCAGTAAGAACCCAGTATCTCCTGAAATACAGTGGCAACATACGCAATGGTGAGACATTTATACATACTATTTTTGGCTTTCTGTATTTCTGTTTAATACAGTGTATGCCCTTACTAACTCTATGGCGCTGTGGAATTTAATGGCATATGAAGTGGCAATACAGATGACTTGCATGCCAGAGGTCAGATTCAAGGGCATTGCCAGTGTGTTGTGCAGACACACTGGATTTCAATCCCAGTTCATTGTATACTGTTTGGTAGTTGGACTCCACAGAAACCAGGTGGGGCCTTAATTGCTACATATGTGCAATTTATACCACCCAGTACTTTTGGGAAATGTGTGATGTCATAGAAACCATGCATTTTGCTTTCTGTTTGTGCTGGTGATTGGGAAAAATTATGCTCATCCTCATGTGGATGTGGTGTATGCAGGAATCTGCTGAGTATTCTGTTTTGAGTGTTCCAACATGGATCCTAAGTGTGTTATGGAGGCAGAGCTGTCCTACATCTGCTGGGGTGGTTACTTAAGGCCAGCATCTAGTTTCCCCTCCCTCTGTTTAAATGCTTGCATCATGGGGAAAAGTGTGTAGCGGGGATGTGTGGTGTCTCAACTTGCCTGCATAAACTCAGTTATGCTCCCCCAGCTTACATACTATAGACACCACCAGAGACATCAAGGGGAATACTCAAGTAACCACCTCCCACTCCAGGATGGACCCATCCCTTCCTTCCCTGCTGCTCCATCAGATACCTGAGCTATTAATTGAACCAGAGTCATATGGATTGTAGTCAGGACTTTATCCCTGTACGTCAATGGAGTGTTTTTTTTTCTTGCACTGGAAACTTGTTTCCAGGTGTATCACAGAGGAGTTAAATTAATATTTATTGTGCATTATCAGAAAGCATTGTATTATATTTTTTTTACTTAGTTGAAGTTTACAGCTTTGAGCTAATAAAACACATCAAAACTTTGATAATTGTGCTAATTTCATTCCTCTGCATTAACATATATTGACAGTTTACCTTCATCTCTCAGAGTCTTACTGATTTTGCAGCACAAAACATGCCTCATAAAATACATTATGCTCTGTCTCTTCATACTTTTGTAGGCATCTGTCCATCATGATATGAAGGACATATAGTTTATATTACTAGGCTGGATGTTGTAATTTTGAAATGGCTTCTCTATAGGTCACTGAGTTCACATTCCCTGAATGTCAAGTACTTTAGTCACAACACACCGATGACTGAAAAGCAATGACTGCTTGCCATTCAAACTCACTGCTGGCAAAGTTTCTATCTGATTATTGGCAGTGATTCATTTGTTTTTGGAAACTTTCCCTTCTTCATGTTTGTGTGACCAGAGAGTCAGTATATATACATTTTGGGCCTAGGTAGATTGGCTACCAAAGATGGGGGATGCACAGGAGTTTGCACACCTGCAAAAATATTTAAAGGTTTGAGTTTTCACCATGATGTGTTTCAGATCTTTGGATACTTGTACAGAGTGATGTGTTTCACTGGATTTACTTATTTAATAATTCCCATAAACATCATACATAAAAAGACCAAGAATGCTTAGTAGGCGTGTCGATTTATAGAAATTTACACACGTTTGATCTTTAGCTGTGGACAGTAGAAACACACCTTGAATCAATAGTCTAGTCAATACTGGGTTCAGCTGTGATGACTAATATGTCATCATTTCAGTCCTCTTTGAATGATTCCTCAGTAACAATTGGAAATCAGGTCACATCCATAATATGCTCAGATAAGAATAATATTTCATGCCAGCAACAACAGTGAGGCATCCATCATGGCAAAAGGGATGACTGTATAATGATATGCAAATGAAGACATGCAGTCCGATTTGTCCTTTGGTAGCTATTAGGCTAGCTGCCCTTGTATGACAATTTAAGTTGAGTCAATTTCCCTCACAGGTGACACTCAAACCCTGTACCTAGTGTCTGTAAGATAAACAACTTAGTCATTATGCAAACCCAAATTCCTAATCAGTTTTGTTGCATTGATTTAATTCATTATTATCACTGCAGTGTTATATTGAGATAGAAGATCGGACATGTGTCACATTAAGCCACCATAGGGAAGAAACCCTCTCTATTCATTCACTCACTTAGCATTTCTACCCATCTCACATGTATACAGGCAGATGTGTCATAAAAAGTTATTATGTCCCTCATTCAGGACCTACTCCCTAAGCAAGAGAGTGAAATGTATCCTAACTACTAGTAACTGGTCCAAGAGATTAAAAAATATATTTGGTCTTTGTCTAATCTTAACTTTACTTTATAATTAGAAATGAAGAAAAACATGTCCATTGTGAACTGGCTGTGTTTTTTGCCTTATCACACACAGTTTAGAAGTTGTCTGGGTTTCAGAGGTGAACAAGAAGTTGTCACAGAGATGAACAATCAGCCATGATAAAATCCTTCATATGAGAGGGCTGGTGTGTACCTGACACACTAAACTCAATTTCTGAAAATAAAGAACATACATCCTCCATATTAGCTATAAATACATGTCTATATCATTGTGAGTAACGTCTGCCATCCATATACTTTTATAGTTACCAGTCACCTACAATTAGGATATATTGGTGACCTTTCAGGGTTCACAGTCCCTCAGATTCAAGCTCCCCACATCAAAAAATTGTAATTGCCCGTTCTGCCTTTAACTTCTTTCTAAAATTCAGAAAATGTTAATCCTTTCATTTGTGAGAATAGTGTCCTACAATTAATACTGTGGTAATTCTATAGGTGCTCGGCCATCTGCACTGAGTCTTCCAGTTAGATCACTGATGAGTATTTATTCCTCTGCTGCACAAAAAAATTAAATACAGGAAACAATAATTTGTCCACATAATTTCACTTTTACCAGTGCCATGAGGAAAATGGTCCCTCACTGAACTATCATCATCACAGAGTGCTTTGTTAGTATTTGTCATCTGTAAAATATATTCATTCTAGACCTAAGATGCAATCCCTTATTTATGGTGTATTGGGTCATTTTGAAAAGAAAGCACAGTGTCAACACAATAACACAATAATAATAAAAAAATAATTAATACAAAGTCGTAATAAATGATCACAATATAATTATTTGGTGAATATGTTGGAAACTAGCAAAGTTTATTCCACAGCAAATGAACATGGCCTGAGGTAGGATTTGATCTTAACAGTCTTTTGGTTTAGTGAGTACCCTATATATTTGGACTTTTCATAAAATACTCACAAAATGACCATTTCTGGATATTCTTACTCCACAAGTTCCAATTATCATCCCTTTAATTCCATCTCATAGACAATGCTACTGCTTATTTTGAGTTCAGTTATTATGACTCATTTTACAGAGAAAAAAAAAAAAAAAAAGAGTTATGAGAATTTGTACTCAAAACATTGAATGATAAAATCCTGGAGATTTTCATTTTCTTAAAAAGCGTATCATATGGTCATTTGGCAGTATGGTGGCAGAACAGATAGCATTGTGCCTCAAAACAACAGATTTCCTGGTTTGATTCTTGGCTGGGGTGCCTTCTGTGTGGAGTCTGCATAGCCTCCCTGAGTTCATTTACGTTTTCTCCAGGCGCTCTAGTTTTCTTCCTCATTTTAAAGACTTGCAGTAAGTGGGCTCTAAATTAGCTGTACATATTTTTGGTTTAATGAAGTATAAAGTACTGAAACCAATCTGGGCAACACTATAACTAACCTGTTAGTTGAATACATGGAAACAATTTTAGAAAACAACTATATACATTTTAATGGTGAAATATACAAGCAGAAAAAAGGAGTAGCTATGGGCACTCCTTGTAAAGGCCCTTTTATGCTAACACCGTCTTACATAGATGGGAACAAAGGTTTATTTTTTCTACCACCTGGGTACAATATTTAGTGCACTACAAGAGGTACCTAGATGATATATGCATTTTTTGGGCAGGAACCCATGATGAATTTTTGGATTTCATCAAGTATTTAAACTCAACCACCCATTTTTTATCTTTTACGTATACGATTAGTAATGACGAACTACATTAACTTGATGTAACCTTATACAAGGATCGGGTCAATAATGTATTCCAATCTAAACTGTATAGGAAGCCAACCTTTTCTAATACATACTTACACTTTCAGAGTGGACACCCCTTCTATCAGAAAAAGGGCATTGTCAAAGGACAATTCATAAGAGCTTCTAGAATGTCCAGTACTACACACGATTGTTTAGAAGAGATTGACTTCCTAAACTCTCTATTTCTTGAAAGAGGATACCCCTTAACACTTTTAACTACTTTAGCCCAACAGGTCATGGACAGCAGAGAAACACTCTTTCCCCCTCTTTTAGGTGCAGATGTGGTTGTTCATCACACTGATATTAAAGAGCCTGACCACACTTATGGCAGGTTCATTTATACTTACTGTCTCAACTCCTTTGAAGTTGAAGAAATTTTCCACAGACATTGGCCAGTTCTTTCACTACATGATGAATTGAAAAATATTATACCACCACACCCAAAGTTTATTAGAAAGAGGGACACCAACCTCAAAGAAATTTTTGAAGGGAACAACCATACCAGAATGAACACTCAATTGCCCAAAGCAGGCACCCTTAAATGTGGTGCCTGCAAACAATGTAACACTATTTTTGACACCCCTAGTATTTACATTGTTTCTAGGAACTTTCTGTTTAGACCTAAAGTTTTTACAAACTGTGGCAGCAAAGGAGTGGTATACTTAGGGTTCTGTACCACCTGCACTAGTTTCTACATTGGCAAAACAGAAAGGCCTTTTAGAAGAAGAATTTATGAGTATTTACATGACATTTCTAAACAAAAGGAATCAAATGCTTTATATAAGCATTCCTTGGTTTGCAAGAATTTCAAATTCAAGTTCTTGGTATTGGAACAAGTACTTCCCAATGCTAGGGGTGGTGACTGGGAAACAAGTCTAGAATATAGAGAACTTTTCTGGCAACTCAGGTTAGAAGCAAGTAGAGCCCTAGGTTTAAATGAGAGTGTTAACATCAGCAGTGTTCTCAAAATTAGAAGAGCTCGCTTGTAGGTTTGTAAGTAGACACACCCTTCACAGTAAGATCATTCACTGTTGTAGGTGTCTGCTGCAACATAACTTTTTAACTGCAGTAAACTTTATGCTTGTATACTTTTTTCAACAATTTTTTCTCTACAGATGTATGTTTTCTATTTCACTATTTTTAAAATTGTTTTAACATTCACCAAATATATTTAGCACAAAAATTATGAACAACAGGAATACAGTTTTTAACATAACTGATAATGCAGTTCATTTAATAGGTTTTACATGTATAAACACTTGCTACTAGAGTTAATACATGAGCATTAGCACGTACATTTTTAAACAGTGTATTTTATGTTTCAAATGTGCAACGCTTTGTAATATGGGTATTTCTTTTTAAACATATGAGCATTTCTCCTTTTTAAATTATGAGTGTTGCTTCACTAAGGTAACACTCCTCACTAATTGTTAATTGTTAATTGACTTAAGACTAAGAGCTAACTAGCTAACCATGTGATAGGGAAAGATATATAAAATGACACTGTTTCCAATGTTTTAATTCATTTTTAACTTGAAAAAGCTCGGTATCTAGCCGAGCGAAAGTGCTTGTTTTATATCAATAAATTTTCTTGCAACTACCCACTTGGCACTCGTTTACTCTGTGGATTACGTTGGTCAGATCCTGCTTTGAAGCTTGTTTTTCTTTGGTTTGGTGATACTGTTGCTATTCATTTCTTAGTGAGTACCCTATATATTTGGACTTTTCATAAAATACTCACAAAATGACCATTTCTGGATATTCTTACTCCACAAGTTCCAATTATCATCCCTTAAATTCCATCTCATAGACAACGTTACTGCTTATTTTGAGTTCAGTTATTATGACTCATTTTGCAGAGAAAAACAAAAAAAAGAGTTATGAGAATTTGTACTCAAAACATTGAATGATAAAATCCTGGAGATTTTCATTTTCTTAAAAAGCGTATCATATGGTCATTTGGCAGTATGGTGGCAGAACGGATAGCATTGTGCCTCACAACAACAGATTTCCTGGTTTGATTCTTGGCTGGTGTGCCTTCTGTGTGGAGTCTGCATAGCCTCCCTGAGTTCATTTACGTTTTCTCCATGTGCTCTAGTTTTCTTCCTCATTTTAAAGACATGCAGTAAGTGGGCTCTAAATTAGCTGTACATATGAGCATATGTGCATGAGTAAGGTATGGAGGAACAACAGTGGCAGGGCTAACTACCTGAAAGTATGAACATTGTTTTAGATGATGGTGTCCATTGATATGACACCCCAACCTCATATAAAAAAATGGGAAAAATTAGCTGTCTTTTTGTAAGTGGGCTGTTAAACATGTTCAAATCAAAATGAATACTTTATGTTGCTTTTGGAAAATGACCTGATAAGTCATAAGAAATTAAATGTGTTCCCTGTATTTATGAGGTGCCCTCAGAGAACCATTGATCTTCTGATGAAACTATTGGAAGTAGCTAGATATAACTCAACATGTAATCAGATGAACACAGTTTTAAAGCATTAGCAATTTACAATGCTTTCTTTCAGACAAACAGAGGCAGACTGCCTTGTAGAAAATGGAGGACAAGCAAAAGCTAGAGCACATATTCAGACAATTCAGTTGAATTTCTGTGATTCACACTACAAAGTTAGTATACACAGGTGTGACACACCATTGAGGAGACCACGTACTGTGGAGAACGCAGAATGAATACATACAAGCAAGAGAAGGGAAAAGTGTCCTAAATGCAGCAGATATTTGGTCCAAGACAATGCAGTATAGATAGTGAATGGCTATATCCATTGGCCATAATTTAAGTCTTGTCAATTCTATTTAATTTCATCACAAACACATTTCATCCAAAAACAGTGATGTACTTCATTGAAAACTCATTTTGTCAAAACTACATTTCATCAAAACATTTTTCATTGAAAACTGTATATATGCTAAATATACCTCCAAAAAAGATTTGTTTCCAGAGGGGACTTCTCCCATCACATCTCCTTACATAAATATACTAACTCCACACTCGTGCAACTGCAGAGAAAAGAGAATGGTCCTCACATACTGAATAACTGCTGATGCACAGTCATAAACTTCTGCAGATGCCAGCACAGCATAACAGTGGACATTAGCAAAATACAAATACTAATCAATATTAATTTGCATTGTAATTCCTATGGTCCAAAACCACACTAGCTGTCATGTTCTACACCACTAAACAAATTTCAATGAAATGTGTTTTGATAAAATGTAGTTTCGATGAAATGAGTTTTAAATGAAATGGTCCATTTATTCAGATAAAATAAGCTGTCGGTGCAATTAACTAAATCTCTCTTCTGCTACATATAACTGTAGATGAGCACCTAACACAGTATGTATGTGCAAGTGTTTGTGTGTTAGGGTTAAGGGTTAGGAAAGTGGATAGATTTACTGTTTTGCATATTTGGTGTTTTGTGTGTTCTGTGTCCTTTTGCCTTGTGTAATAGTACTGTTAGGGAAAGGGTTTTTAGTAATGTAATGTGTAAGGTTAGAGTTAGGGGTCAGGGAAGGGGATAGTGTTAGGGATTAGGTTAGTGCATGTGATGGTGCATGGCGGATATGCTTCACGACATAAACATATGCACACACACATAAATATATATCTGCATGTGTGCGTGTGCATGTGTGTGCATGTGTGCATGTGTGTGTGTGTGTGTGTGTGTGTGTGTGTGTGTGTGTGTGCGTGTGTGTGTCCGTGTGTGTGCGTGTGTGTGCGTGTGTGCGTGTGTGTGTGTCCGTGTGTGTGCGTGTGTATGCGTGTGTGCGTGTGTGCGTGTGTGCGTGTGTGTGTGTGCGTGTGTGTATGTCCGTGTGTCCATGTGTGCGTGTGTGTGCTGTGCGTGTGTGTCCGTGCATGTGTCTGCGTGTGTGTGTGTGTGTGTGTGTGTGTGTGTGTGTGTGTGTGTGTGTGTGTGTATGTCCGTGTGTGTGTGTGTGTGTGTGTGTGTGTGTGTGTGTGTGTGTGTGTGCGTGTGTGTCCATGTGTGTGTGTGTATCTATAAATATATATATATAGATATATATATATATATATATATATATATATATATGTATATATTGTTCCAATATTTTCTAGAGTCATTTTTCATAGGTTCATAGGAGGTTACTAGGCTAAAGGCCCCAGGACCTTTACAAGCCTAACCGTGTAGAAATCCCATGTACCCTAACTGACTATAATTAGATGGCTGTAATTAGCAGAGCGATTTTATGATCAACATTGACTACCCCTGTCTATGAGGGACATAGGTGACACCCTTGGGATGAATACACTCACCCATCTTATTATCAAAGTTCTGCTTAAATAGGGTCATTGAAGAGCTCTGATTCATGTGAGGTGGGAACTTATTTCAGAGGAGTGGCAATCTCTGAGAGATATATCGCTCTGCAACATGTTCTGTTAATGTTGCAAGCTAGGTTGAAATCCTTGGAGTGAATGACTCTTGTCCCATCTGATTTGTGGATGTGCAGCATTTCTGTTAGGGCAAAGTTAGAGACTGCTTTATAGGCCAGGCATATGTCACCTCTCAGCAGCCTGCATGATACAGACTACAGTGACAGGGCTTTCAGTCTTTTCATGTAAGTCACATTTTGGAGGTCCTGGATTCTCTTGGTTAGAAATCTCTGTGGTCTCTCCAGTTGCTGCAGATGTCTGGTCAGATACACACAGAAGTGGGCATTGCACTCAGTTAGTGGTCTGATAAGGGCTGAGTACAAAGGAGTTATAAGCTCTTTAGTCTTGGCTGTGATGCCCTTATTTATAAGATATGCAATTTAGAAGACTTTCCTTATCTCTATGGACATATGGTGATCGAAGTTTAGATTGCTATCAATGTGTGTTCCCACGTCTTGCACTACTGAATTAGCAGGGGCTCCCTCTTTGCCAAATGGGATAATGAGGCATTTTTTATGATGAGTTTTAGCCTGTGACTTTGGCACCAATCATTTGTCTGCATCAGTCCGTTCTATAATATGTTTACATTCCTAGGGGCTCAATTATTGTGCACAGTTTACAGTCATCTATAAACTTGGTTTACCACAGGTCATCTACTTTTACCTGGACCTCAGAGAAATAAATTCCAAACAGTAGAAGGCCCAGCACAGATCCTTGTGGTACCGCACTGGTAACTGATCTACTGCTGGAGGTGGACTCCCCAGCGCATTTTGTTGGTGAGCCATTTGGCCACCCATCTAGTGACATATGAGTTAATCCCCAGCTGGGAGAGTTTCTCAGTGATACCTGAGTGGGGGATTGTGTCAAACACCTAGGCTAAATCAAGATAGATGATATGTACTGCTTTGCCGTCATCCAGGGCTTTGGTGACATTTTCAAAGAAGTTCACCAGGTTTAATAAGCAAGATCTACCCTTGACGAAACCAAACTGGGTCAGATCAAAGTTGCCTGTGTCCTTGTTGATGAGCCAATGTTCAGGTTATGGTTAAAGACAAAATCAAGTGGTTCCACTAGGTCTCATTTTAGATTATTTATTAAGCAACCTGGGATGCTATCTGGTCACATAGAGGCTGTGATTTTGGCCTTGGAGAGTGCTTGTATGATCTGTTCTTGGTACTCGGTAGAGGACTGGTGTCAGGAATGCTTTGGGGTATGGCTGGTTGGGACAGAGTGGTCCAAATCTGTCAGCTAATAGGTTGGCAATTTACTCACATTCAGTGTGTGTTGTACCATCCAAAATAAGTTCGGCAAACAGCAGGGGATTCCTTTTTAGGTTTCAAACGTAGCTAAAGAATGCCTTATGGTTGTCTTTAGCTAGGGATGCTACTTTAGTCTCATAACTAGTCTTAGAGGACTTAACAAGATATCTGATTTGCTTGTTCAAGCTGTGGATGATATTCATCCTCTGTTAAATAAGTTCCCTCTTGTTCTTAGATATCAGTTTCTTTCTTTTGTTATATAACTTATTTATACTTACAGTTCACCAGCGTGGCTTGTTTTTTAGGAGAACCTGGTTTTAGTCATGTCAGGTACAGCTGAGGCAATACATTTGTTTCAGTGGCTGTATAGGGCATTTGTGTACTCTTCTGCACAGGAGTCATTGTTGGCTGTGCTAGCACGGGCTTTAAAACTTTTTATACCATCACTTAGTAGGTTATAGTTTGCTTTGCAGAAAGTTTTCAATTTATTTGCTCCTGTTGGGGTGTGGGTGTTAGGTCTGATCTTTACTTCAAATGAGACTGATTTATGGTCTGACCTTACCAGGGAGGGCAACACAGAGGGAGCAGTACAGTGACCCCCCCCCCCTTGTTGGTGAGCACTAGGTCTAGAAAATTTGACCCCCTTGTAGGGTTGCAGACCAAATGATCATTCAAATAAACAAAATCCAGAAACCTGAGAGCGATAGTGATTGTGCTCATGTAAGTTGCCAGTCGATGGAAGGATAGTTTAAATCTCCCTTAACCAATGTGTTTGGCTGTATACTGAGCAACTCTAGCAAGTCCAGGTAGGTGGTGTACTTCTCCTGGTTCATGGTGGGGCACCTATAGCTAATGATGATGTGGTAGGGTATTTTGTTATTTGGACCTGGAGTAGCTCAAGAGAGTCATACTGTTTTACCAGTATCAAGGCGTAATTTGGATTTAATGAAGATGGATACAGTGCTACCTTTGGTTCTTTCACACTCATTTTGAGGTCTGAATGTGTGAAAGGCATTGCAGCCTTGCATAGCCGGGGTGCTCTCTGTGGCCTTGAACAGGTCTCAGTGACTGCACAGATATCAGCATCTTCCAAGGTAAGCAGTGCTGCCAGGGACTGCAGTTTACTTTTTAGGGTCCTAGCATTAAGCAGCATGACTTTGAGTTTGTCTCTTCTGCAAAACATCACGGCTTACTACCATTGAGTGTAGATACTTGGTGAGGCAAACTCTTGCATAAAAAACACCTTTATTAGGTAAAAAAAGATATGAAAAGAATGATGAGCACTTTCGGCTGCATTAGCCGTCATCAGATCGTTAATATGCAATCATCTGAAATCATTTAAAAACAAAATGCCACCAATCACATTTGTTTCCAAAGCAAATTAACCAACAAAAAACATTTCTTGCTAGCCTAAGCACTTTTTTCTAAATTATCCAATTATAGGTTGCATTAAAAACAATGTACCGATGGCTCATGAGAGGTGGAGTTGAAACAGCAATAATAATACATCCAATTGCCATGGTATATGCAAATTAGAACTTCCAAGGAGACTCATTATTAGTTTTTCAAAGCAAAAATGCCAATAAGAAGTTCACATCCAATACAGAAGACAGATCACTCAGTTTTTATAAATTATTGGAAGCACAAAACATAATTAAAACATTTTTTTCATAGGTTATATATCATTTTTGTAAAATCAAAACCCTTAAAAACAGATCAATAGCTTCCGCAGGAAAGTGCAACGCTAAAAATTCATTATAAATAAACATGATAGTTTAATCTGAGAGAACCATGGACTAACATATGTATTCCAAGTAACTAACTTTCCAAGAATGTTAGAAAAGTCGGACTAAAATCACCAATAACCTATACAATATAAAATGCAAAATTATTTTCAGAAAAAGAACATCTCAAAATATAGCAAAACAGTAACGTATCCAATCATTACAATTTATGCAAATGAGTATTACAAAGGTAGCTCGCCACTGGTCTCCTAGAAAGAACCACCAACCACTAACCCTTGGAAACAAATCAGTGACTTCCGCGGCAAAGCGCAAAGCTAAAAATCATTATAATCAATCTAAAGAAGCTACAAACTAACATATATTTTCCAGATAACTAACCTACAAATAAGGTCAGACAAAACACCAATAACTTATGCAATATAAAATACAAAATTGTATTCAAAGAAAGACGTCTTTTCAAAGTGAAGCAACAATAATATATCCAATTATCATGATTTAAGCAGATAGGTTTTCCAAAAGAAGCTCGCCACTGGTCTCCTAGATGGAACCACCAACCACAGATCATCTACAAGTACAGATGACCAATCATTCGGTCCCTTAAGCGATGATAACCAATTGTTGAAAACCCAGTTCCCCAACACAACAAATACAACCAATAGACTACAGATCCAAATTCCTCACACAGGATATGCATTACCCTAGCAAAAACATTTAGTAAACATGAATCAATAGCTTCCGTGGGTAAACGCAGAGCTAGATATTTGTTATAATCAATAATAATAATTAAACTAAAAAGGTTATGGTCTGTCACACATATTTACGGTAGCTAGCCTTCCATTAAGTTGGTAACATTTAGAACTAATGACATTAGTCGTAGATAATACTCAGAAAATAAAATTAGTCACAGAAAAGACGTTTTGACAGAATAACTTAACTAGCACTATTTAGCGGACAAGAATGGCACAACATCCAATATAACAAAAATAAAAAATAAAAGACAAATCAAATAATTATAGTAAAGCATATTCAAATCACAACTAAATACAAACTTGATTAAAAATTCAAGTAACCTCTAATCGGGCGATTCATTAAAAAAAAGTGTCGGCAAAACACATAGTGCCAGCAACAAGTGCCACTGATAAAAAAATATGAACAGTATACAAACCATAGGCAAAGACAGCATAAACTATAAAGCAGGTTTAGAAAATATATAGTCAGTATCAGAAAAGGAATTTCTTCCAAAGAAACTGGCTAAAAACATATTTCCGAGCATAGTCAATGAAGACAATGAATCAAAAATATAAGCCATGTCTTCCCATTAATGAACAAATATCCGAGCATAGTCAATGAAGAAAATAAATCAAATATAAGCCATGTCTTCACATTAATGGACAAATCAAACCACTATACTAGGAAATACTAACTACACAGCTGAACATAAATTTAGCAAGGACATATGGGATCCTCTTAATGTTAACATTTACTCAATCTCCTTGCCTTCAGTATGGGTTTGAATGGAACCACATTATTAATGCCCGGAGGGCAATGAGCTCTAAGAATCACAATCCATTCAGTTTCTTTGATTTCAGTCCAATTCACTATATCTCCTTTTCTTGCTGTCTGGGGAATACATTCTATTACTTGAAACTTAAAGCTATGATTGGAAAAAGTAGCGATATGCACTGATAGTGAATTATTGGGATCACCATTTCTTATGTCCCATAGATGTCGTAGAATACGATCTTTCAGGTGCTGGTTGGTTTTGCCTACATAAAAGGCGCTACAGATGGAACAGGTAGCTAGATAGATTAAGTGCTGCGTATCGCAATTGGCATATACATCGAAAGTATATTGTTGGACGGAGACTGGATGGAAAAAGGTATTACTGCCATCAATAGAAGTACATGCTTTGCATCAATGACATCCGAAAGTAACTTTTCTATTTGAAACTACTTGGTTAGCAAAGCCATCTTTCTGGCAAACAAGCCGTTTTAAATTCTTTCTGTTTTTATAGCAAAATTTTGGATGATCCCCTGCAATACCTTTGATCTTGTCATCTGCTGTAGAAACAGGTCAAAATCTCCTAATTGTCTCACAGATATGTTTACTATCATTGCTAAAAGTCATCAGACATTTCATTTGTGAGTTATCAGTCCTAGTTTTAGGTGGTAGAGAAAAATCAGCCGGTCTGCTAAAGTACGATCGACCTTGTTTAGTTCTAATTGTGTCGATACTAGTGGTCAGTTTAAGATCCATATCTTTCTATCCTCTTGATTTCAAATTATGTCTCAATTCAATGAACTCTTGTTGAAAAGCATGTCCATTGGTACATAGTCGAGAAATTCTAGTTACTTGATTTTCCATAATATTGTTGAAGACATGTTTGGGATTCATGCTCTATCTATGCAAATAATGATTTCTCCATGTGTCTTTTCTGTGGAGATTTGTTTGAATTCCATTTACAAGATCTAACAAGATCTTCACATCCAAGAAATCAATTCTTTGATCTGAATAGTTGACTTCAAATTTCAAAAAGGCAGTAGTGTTGTTAAGGTAAGGTAATCTGTGAACAATTTTTTTCATTATTGCCTTTCCATAGAATAAAAATGTCATCAACAAAGAGACCATAATAGAACAGATGTTGATACCAAGGATTTAACTCCCATAGTACTTGTTCTTTTTCCCATTGGGTAGGACTAGACTAGAGTAGCTGTTTGCAAATGGGGTGGCATAGCGACTCACTGTGTTTATAGGTACCGATCTTGTCCATAAACAAAGACATTATTTTCTAGTACCAGCTCTAATAAATGGCAAAAGGGGTCTGTAGGTGCACCTATAGAATGCAAAAAAAATGCAAACAGAATTAATGCCAAACTCTTTAGGAATAACCGTGAACAGGCTATTAATATCCATCGTGACTAAAAGTATATCTCGTATATCTCTTAATTTTGTTGTCGCTCTTTTCAGATCAGTCATGAAGCTACCAGTGTCCTTGAGTACCATTTTCGCTTGTGGTAATACTTGTTTGAGTTCATTCTCTATGAATATTGACAGAGGTTCAGTGATCCATCCCCTTCCAGCAACAATAGGACATAGGGGTGGATCAATAAGATCTTTGTGGATTTTCAAAAGTCCACTTATAGTGGGTATGGTGGGGCTGGAGACCATAAAAAAAATCATATAACTCATTGCATAAACGTCTGTCCATGAGAAATTTATAGAGATCATTGTTAAAATTCTTAATCATTTTCTCTAATTCCCTTACATTTAGTCTTCTATTGGTGGTCGCATCATTTAGCATCAGTTTCATTTTTTCAACATACCAGTCAGAGTCCATTACTACAATTTCACCTCCTTTATCAGCTGGTTTGACAACTAGATCTTCTCTTGTTCTCAGGTCATTTAGAGGAATTCGCTTGGCTTGGGTTATATTGTGAAAGCCTCCTTTTTAGGGTGTCTGCTTCCTTGCCTTAGCCATCTCTGATTCACATAAACCTAGAAACATTTCAACTGCTGGGTGGTTTACAGGTGTGAACTCACTTGTTTTTTTTGAACTTCGGCCCAGAGTGTTCAGCTCTGGTTCCAAAGATAGATTTACGAGTCACATTTCTACAAAATAATCGAACATCTGTTACAAATTCATTGAGATTAGAATTTAAGGCAGGTATAAAGCTCAGACCTCTTGAAATAATAGATATATATTCAGGAGGTAGGATTATGCGAGACAAATTGAAAACTAGGTCAGCTTCTTGCGTTTCCTTTCTTGGCTCTGAGCTATGGAATACTGATGGAACTGCTGCTTGACAAAAAATGGTAAAGGAAGATTGAAAGCTGCATGGTCTACTCCTTCTCTAGGTCTCATGACTAGTAGGGAAGAGAGGTTAGTGTCAGGATTTTGGCTGACTTGCATTTGAGGGACATGGCTCGGTCCAACTTCACACATCCCAACTTCCAATGATGGACTAATAGAATGATCTCCAGGCCCCACTGATACAACAGAAGTTGAGTTGTCTTTATGGGCTCTTTCTTGAATAGTAGTTTCATCTGAACCACGATAAGAGCTATTCCTTTGTGGAGGTTTGTCTCTTCCAACAGATCTTGTTGCTTCCCTTGGCCATTCAAAAATATGTCCATTCTTGAAGTCCTTGAAATCTTGAGCTAACATTTTAGCTTTTTGTTCCTTAAGCTTATTATCATATATATTCAAATTGAATTGTAAAATTTCTAGTTTCTGCAGAAAAGAGTTTTCTAAATGCAATGTTTCCAATTCCTCCTGTTTTTGCTTTATACTTGTAGCTATCCTATCTTCTTCTGGTTTGAAATATTCAATCAGTAGATTCATATATTTCTAACTAGTCGCCAGATTAATCACTTGCCATTGGGCAAGCAGATCTGGATAAGTATTGCCATAAGTGGGTTGGCATTTCACCCCCATTCTTTGTGGCATAATGTTATGAAAGACATAGGCTTCAAGGTGAAAGTGCTGCTATTGCAGCCTTTTTAGTCGATAGGCTGAATTTTCCACTTCTCGGAAGATGGTAAAAAAGTCAATTTCTTTTGAGTTGTCAGTGCCTTTGATAGGCGTTTCCAATCTAGTGTTGTTCAAGTTCATTTGCAAAAGAGGATTGAACGAGTCACTTAAAAAGTGAGCAATATTGGAGCCTTTCATTTTATCCTTCATTAAGTTTTGATTCTCAGCCATGTATGGTGATACAGAGAAACAATCGAAAATAAGAAGAAAAAGCTCTGTAGACACTGATGAAGTTCCTGATGAACAAAAAATAGGAAGACAAGACAGAATCTTCAGAAAAACACCATGGCTTGCTACTATTGAGCGTAGATACTTGGCAAGACAAACACTTGCATAAAAAACACCTTTATTAGGTAAAAACACAAAAAGACCGATGTGCGCTTTCAGCTGTATTAGCCTTCTTCAGATCGTGAATATGCAATCATCTGAAATCATTTAAAAACAAAATGCAACCAATCACATTCATTTCTAAAGTAAATTAACCAACAAAAATCATTCCCTGTTAGCCTAAGCACTCTTTTCTAAATTATCCAATCACAGGTTGCATTAAAAATAGTGTACCAATGGCTCATGAGAGGTGGAGTTGAAATGGCAATAATAATAATACATCCAATTGCCATGGTGCATGCAAATTAGAACTTCCAAGGAGACTCATTATTGTTTTTTCAAAGCAAAGCTGTCAATCTTACATTCACATCCAATACAGATGACCGATCACTCGATTCATATAAATTATTGGAAGCACAAAGCATAATTAAAAAAAAAATTTCATAGGTTATATATCATTTTTGTAAAATCAAAACCCTTAGAAACAAATCAATGGCTTCCGCGGCAAAGAGCAAAGCTAAAAATTCATTATAAATAAACATGATAGTTTAATCTGAGAGAACTATGGACTAACATATGTACTCCAAGTAACTAACCTTCCAAGAAGGTTAGAAAAGTAGGACTAAAATCACCAAAAACCTATGCAATATAAAATACTAAATTATTTTCAGGAAAAGAACATCTTCTCAAAATATAAAGCAAAAATAATGTATCCAATCATTACGATTTAGGCAAATGAATATTCCAAAGGTAGCTTGCCACTGGTCTCCAAGAAGGAACCACCAACCACTAACCACTTATCCTTGGAAGAAAATCAATGACTTCCGCAGCAAAGCGCAAAGCTAAAAATCATTATAATCAATCTAGAGAAGCTACAAACTAACATATAATTTCAAGATAGCTAACCTACAAATAAGGTTAGAAAAAGCACCAACATCTTATGCAATATAAACTACAAAATTGTATTCAAAGAAAGACGTCTCTTCAAAGTGAAGCAACAATAATATATCCAATTGTCATGATTTAAGCAGATAGATTTTCCAAAGGAAGCTCGCCACTGGTCTCCTAGACAGAACCACCATCTGCAGGTGCAGATGACCAATCATTCAGTCCCTTAAGTGATGATAACCAATCATTGAAAATCCAGTTCCCCAACACAACAAACACAGCCAATAAACTACAGAGTCAAATCCCTCGCACAGTCTATGCATTACCCTAGCAAAAACTTTTAGTAAACATGAATCAATAGCTTCCGTGGGTAAATGCAGAGCTAGATATTCATTATAATCAATAATAATAATTAAACTAAAATGGTTATGGTCTGTCAGACATATTTAAGGTAGCTATCCTTCCATTAAGTTGATAACATTTAGAACTAGCAACATTAGTCACAGATAACACTCAGAAAATAAAGTTAGTCACAAAAAAGACATTGTGACAGAATAACTTAACTAGCACTATTTAGCGGACAAGAATGGCACAACATCCGATATAACAAAAAATCAAAAATAAAAGACAAATCAAATAGTGATAGTAAAGTATATTCAAATCACAGCCAAATATGAATTTGATTAAAAATTCAGTTAACCTCTAATCGGGCGATTCATTCAAAAAAAGAGTGTCAGCAAAACACATACTGCCAGCATACTGCCAGCAACAAGTGCCACTGATAAATATAAAAATATGAACAGTTTACAAACCATAGGCAAAGACAATGTAAAATATAAAGCAGGTTTAGAAAATATATAGTCAGTATCAGGAAAGGAATTTCTTCCAAAGAAACTGGCTAAAAACCTATTTCCGAGCATAGTCAATGAAGACAATGAATCAAAAATATAAGCCATGTCTTCCCATTAATGAACAAATATCCGAGCATAGTCAATGAAGAAAATAAATCAAATACAAGACATGTCTTCACATTAATGGACAAATCAAACCACTATACTACGAAATACTAACTACACAGCTGAACATAAGTTTAGCAAGGACATATGGGAACCTCTTAATGCTAACATTGACTCAATCTCCTTGCCTTCAGTATGGGTTTGAGTGGAACCACATTATTAATGCCCGGAGGGCAACGAGCTTTACAAATCACAATCCATTCAACTTCCTTGATTTCAGTCCGATTCACTAAATCTCCTTTTCTTGCTGTCTGGGGAATACATTCTGTTACTTGAAATTTAAAGCTATGATTGGGAAAAGTAGCAATATGCACTGATAGTGCATTATTGGGATCACCATTTCTTATGTCCCATAGATGTCATAGAATATGATCTTTCAGGTACTGGTTGGTTTTGCCTACATAAAAGGCGCTACAGATGGAACAGGTAGCTAGATAGATTAAGTGCTGTATTTTGCAATTGGCATATACATTGAAAGTATATTGTTGGTCGGAGACTGGATGGAAAAAGGTATTACTGCCATCAGTAGAAGTACATACTTTGCCTCAATGGCATCTGAAAGTACCTTTTCTATTCGAAACTACTTGTTTAGCAAAGCCATCTTTCTGGCAAATAAGCTGTTTTAAAATTTTCCTGTTTTTATAGCAACATTTTGGATGATCCCCTACAATATCTTTGATTTTGTCATCTGCTGTTAGAACTGGCCAAAATCTCCTAATGGTCTCACACATACATTTACTATCATTGCTAAAAGTTATCAGACATTTCATTTTTGAGTTATCAGTCCTAGTTTTAGGTGGTAGAGGAAAATCAGCCGGTCTGTTAAAGTACGGTCAACCTTGTTTAGTTCTAATTGTTTTGATACTAGTGATCAGTTTAAGATCCTTATCTTTGCATCCTCTTGATTTCAAATTATGTCACAATTCAATGAACTCTTGTTGAAAAGCATGTTCATTGGTACATAGTCGAGAAATTCTAGTTACTTGATTTTCCATAAAAATGTTGAAGACATGTTTGGGATGCATGCTCTGTCTATGCAAATAATGATTTCTCCATGTGTCTTTTCTTTGGAGATTGGTTTGAATTCCATCTACAGGATCTAACAAGATCTTCACATCCAAGAAATCAATTCTTTGATCTAAAGAGTTGACTTTAAATTAAAAAAAAAACAGTAGTGTGTAGTTAGTATTTCCTGGTATAGTGGTTTGATTTGTCCATTAATGTGAAGACATGGCTTATATTTTTGATTCATTGTCTTCAGTGACTATGCTCGGAAATAGTTTTTTAGCTAGTCTCTTTGGAAGAAATTCTTTTCCTGATACTGACTATATATTTTCTAAAC
Source organism: Protopterus annectens (assembly GCF_019279795.1). Lineage (NCBI taxonomy): Eukaryota > Metazoa > Chordata > Ceratodontiformes > Protopteridae > Protopterus > Protopterus annectens. Next base: position 681,151,057 of record NC_056751.1, on the reverse strand, counting down.
CTGCTTTATATTTTATGCTGTCTTTGCCTATAGTTTGTAAACTGTTCATATTTTTGTATTTATCAGTGGCAGTTGTTGCTGGCACTATGTGTTTTGCTGACCCTTTTTTTTTTAATGCATTGCCCAATTAGAGGTTACCTGAATTTTTAATAGAGTTCGTAATTGGTTGTGATTTGAATATGCTTTACTATCACTATTTGATTTGTCTTTTATTTTTAATTTTTTGTTATATTGGACAGTTTGCTATTCTTGTCCGCTAAATAGTGCTAGTTAAGTTATTCTGTCAAAACGTCTTTTCTTTGACCAACTTTATTTTCTTAGTCTTATCTGCAACTAATGTTGCTAGTTATAAATGTTATCAACTTAATGGAAGGCTAGCTACCTTAAATATGTCTGACAGATCATAACTTTTTTAGTTTAATTATTATTATTGAGTATAATGAATCTGTAGCTCTGTGTTTACCTACGGAAGCTATTGATTCATTTTTACTAAAAGTTTTTGCTAGGGCAATGCATAGCCTGTGTGAGGGATTTGACTCTGTAGTCTAGTGGCTGTGTTTGTTGTGTTGGGGAACTAGATTTTCAATGATTGGTTATCATCACTTAAGGGACCGAATGATTGGTCATCTGCACCTGTAGATGGTCAGTGGTTGGTGGTTCCATCTAGGAGACCAGTGGCGAGTTTCCTTCAGAAAACCTGTCTGCTTAAATCATGACGATTGGATATATTATTGTTGCTTCACTTTGAAAAGACGTCTTTCTTTGAATACAATTTTGTATTTTATATTGCATAAGTTATTGGTGTTTTTTTCTAACCTTATTTGTAGGTTAGTTATCTGGAAATATATGTTAGTTCGTAGCTTCTTTAGATTGATTATAATGATTTTTAGCTTTGCGCTTTACCGCGGAAGCCACTGATTTGCTTCCAAGGGTTAGCGGTTAGTGATTGGTGATTCCTTCCAGGAGACCAGTGGCGAGCTACCTTAGGAATACTCATTTACTTAAATCATAATGATTGGATACATTATTGTTGCTTTATATTGTGAGAAGATGTTCTTTTTCTCAAAATAATTTTGTATTTTATATTGCATAGGTTATTGGTGATTTTAGTCCTACTTTTCTAACCTTTTTGAAAGGTTAGTTACTTGGAATACATATGTTAGTCCGTGGTTCTCTCAGATTAAACTATCATGTTTATTTATAATGAATTTTTAGCTTTGCTCTTTGCCGCGGAAGCCATTGATTTGTTTTTAAGGGTTCTGATTTTACAAAAATGATATATAACCTATGGGAAAAAAAATTAATTAAGTTTTGTGCTTCCAATAATTTATAAGAACCGAGTGATCGGTTTTCTGTATTGGATGTGAACTTATGATTGGCAGTTTTGCTTTGAAAAACCAATAATGAGTCTCCTTGGAAGTTCTAATTTGCATATACCATGGCAATTAGGATGCATTATTATTGCCATTTCAACTCCACCTCTCATGAGCCATTGGTACATTGTTTTAATGCAACCTATGATTGGATAATTTAGAAAAGGGTGCTTAAGCTAGCAGGAATTTTTTTTTTTATTGTTTAATTTGCTTTAGAAACAAATGTGATTGGTTGCATTTTGTTTTTAAATGATTTCAGATGATTGCATATTCACGATCTGATGAAGGCTAATGCAGCCGAAAACGCTCATCGTTCTTTTCATGTTTTTACCTAATAAAGGTGTTTTTTATGCAAGTGTTTGCTTCACCAATTATCTACACTCAATAGTAGTAAGCCATGGTGTTTTGCCAAAGTTTTTGTGTTGTCTTCTTATTTTTTGTTCCTCGGTAACTTTAGCAGTGTCTACAGAGCTTTTTCTTCTTGAGTTTATCTTTAATGGATTTATTTACTGCAGAAGTTTTGTTGTTTTGATATTGTCTAAAAAAGGCACTATGGTAGAGGCAAGCATCTTTGCCATTATATGATAGCCTTGAGGAGATAGGTGAAGGTCATCTCTGGCAAAGCAGCGTAGCTTCTCGCCCATGTCTTCACTGGCTGTCAGATACCAGATCCCCCTGGGGTGACACCAGAAGCTAAGCCAATTATCGAAAGCAATCATTTTTTTCTGTACTGTGGCATCATTCTAGGGGAAAGTAGAATGCTGCTTAGGGCTAGAGGCATACCTACCTGATACATATAATCTGAGAGTTCAGTCATTTCTCTCTTCTTGTCATCCAGAGAGGTACACCTCAAGTCATGACAAAGTTGCAATGGTAATTGTTGCTGAGTAACCTGAGTGCATGAGTGATTTGATGGATCCTGGCACCTGACAGGCAGCTGGCTCTGACCTTCTCCTTGTTTAACATGGTGAGGGGGACATCTGTGTGTCTCACTATTGTGTCACCTATGGTTAGGACATTAGGTTTTGAGGTGCTTTGCCTTAGGGGCTTATTTGTTGAGACACTAATATGTGTGTTGTTATGTGTAGTGGTGGATTTTGTTCATGTACCAGCATGTGTAGGCTGTGCTTGGGAGGTCTCTGGTCTTTTGGTAGGCTTTTAGGGAGTACCTCTGCATACGTAGGTTTATCTGTCTTGATCTTATCTTGTGTGAGTGGAGAGGTGTGTGTGCTGACAACCTGTTTGATGACTTATTTTTTGTTACATGAGAGGAATGATTCTAGTTTCATGGTATAGTTACTTCTCTCATATACTGTATTTGTTTGCTTTAAAAGCAAGTGGATGGCAGTATACATGAAGCAATTACTACATTAACCCAGGATGTCCATGCCAATCAGGCTGGCTGGAAAATGTTGGGAAACTGACTGTCCAGAGCAGCAGGCAATTCTTAAGTACTAATTTGGGAGAAGGCACATTAGATCAGTTATTGCTCTGGGATTAATAAGGGGACTTATTCTATGAAAGATCAGGGATGAAAAGTGGGGTGACCCTGCTCAGAGCTCAGGTGAGTTGCCTGCAGTGCAGAAGGGAACTCATTGACTGATTGTTTGTATCTATACAAGACACCTCTAATCCCTGTTTCACTGTCTGCAGGTATGAGCAAATGCAAGACTTATACACAAACAAAACTAAACATTTTTAAATGAGTCTTCCAATGGAAAATTTTACAGTGATCCTTCCTCCAGCAATCCCTAGATCAGACAAGGCTATATCCACACTCTTCTGCCACAAGGGTGCAGGGGAGCACTGCTTAATGTAAGATGGCTATATTTGAATTCAAGTGTATGAAAAACAGACTAGATTCAGCAAGTCTGGATCTATTCTATGCTAACAAAA